>NC_026750.1:1257500-1351738 GCF_000149245.1 Cryptococcus neoformans H99
GTGATTCGGACAGAGATGGCGTCTGCGAATTCTTCGTCTTTGGCGTACTTTTTTTTCGAGAAAAAAGTAGTCAGTGGCGTGTAAAATCCAAGAGAGGAGGAAGAAGACTGACCTCGACGTAAACGTCCCAGTAGCGATCCTCGTCAAAGAGATCAGTATCCATCAATTCAAACTCGCCCACCTCCCTGCTCCTGTTTTGGTTCTCATCCTTCAACTGCTGGTACGGGAATTCGGTTTGCGGGTATTTGTAGAGATATTTCATGTACGAATGTGTCGGGGTAGAGTCGAGGTAATAGTAAACCTCTTTAACGTCTTCACCGTGATTTCCCTGGTTACCGTTGAGGCCGTAGAGACGTTCTTTCAGAATGGGGTCTTTACCGTTCCAAAGACCAAGGGCGAAACAAATTCGTTGGTGGTTATCCCTATACCAGTTTCCATCAGTCGCTTCTTCTCTCAAGCAGGTTTGAAACGATAAAGACAACTCACGAAATACCCGCCATTCCATCTTCACCCCACCTATAAGCTCTTGACTGCGCCATCTCAAACGGAAACGAATTCCAGGCATCGCCATTCGCCGAATAGTCCTCTCGGACGGTACCCCACTGCCTCTCGCTGACATATGGACCCCATCGTTTCCAGTGGACTTGGTACTTGTCGGATTGCTGGAGACGGTATTCTTCGACGGAACGGAATCTGGGACCAAGCTCTGCGACGAGACGGTCTCGGAGAGACTGCTGTATCAGTAGCACTGATTGTTAGTAGATATCCAGTGTGGATGGGTGGGAAATAGAGCGGGCAGGAAGGGCGCGAGAGGCCCCACTACAGTCACGCGGGGTCATGTGCACCATTCGCAATCAAAGGACAAACGTGTCTCGGAAAGGGATATCCCCACGCACCTTTTTGTCTTGGGCCACAGCCTCGGGGGTGTCCACATCGCTCCCAGCGTCCTTGGCTACGGGGAGTGACTGAGCTTTGGCTGCACGAAGCAAGGAGAAAGAGACGTACGGGAAAGCTCGGGCGCGGACTCTTGTTGCGAGGGAGGACGTTTTGGAAGGCTTCGGTGTGCTGTGAGCTTTCTCCTTCCTTCCTTCCTTCGCCGGCCATACAAGAACCACTCACTTTTCCTTCTCCCGCTTGTCCCCCTGCTGGGCCCCGGGGGGCGCAGGGATATTAATCTTGAGCTGTTCAGGGACAGGGGTCGAAGCGCCGGATGCTACGGGCGTCACATCTCCAGCTGCGGCTCCAGCGGAAGGCTGTTCTTCTGCAAAACGGCGCGTGTCAGCTCCTGGCTTTGGGTGGAAAAGACGGTCGCCTGGACGCGACGGGACTGGGGCTGGGGGCCGGAAGGGGAATCGGAGATCGGAAACGAAGAGCTAGACTCACGCCCCGCCCGGAATAGCTTGTTCTGGAGCTTCTTGGCTGTGCTCATGGAGGTCTGTGCGTCTGCGCGGGCAGAAAGAAGCGAGAAGAGTGGGAGGAAAAGGAAGGAAGAAAGGGAGGGAGGAAGGAAGAGGTGAGTGCTCGACTGATATAGCGACGCATGACTCCCCTGCTGCCCTGAAGCAATGATGTGCTGTATTTCCTGATCGGGCAAATCGCATCCATCAAGCCATACGCGTCATACAGTAATAAGGGACGGGATTCCAGAGATTCCAGGCTTGCTCTCGATATGATTTACATCTAATAGCTGTCTACTGGTCTCGGCTTCTAGTATGCGTGTATGGCGTATAGCGCGACATTTACTCCCGCTCTCCAAACACACGTCCAAGCAGCGTACTCCTCAGCACTTCCACCCCCGGCGTGCGCGTGATCACAAGCGGCAACCCCCGCGGCTTCAACACCTCCTTCTCTGACAATGTATTTCCATTCTCCTTCTCCTTCTCCTTCTCTAGCCCATGCAAAAGAATACGCTCATCCTTACTCCTATCCACTCCTGTCTCTCCCGTTCCGCGTCGATCCACCACACACATCCCTCTCGTATACTCGCCCGTCCGCTCAATCGTAAACTCCCTTCCCTTCAGCGCCCACCCTTCCACCGGCCCGGCCCCCCGGGGAACACCAGCGTGCGCAATAGCATACCACACGGCTACAGGATCATGCATCTCCATCGCATCCGGTAGCCCAAAACTCGCTTGGAGACCACGGACCCTGACGAGCATCGCAGAGATGAATGCTTCCAGCGGTGTGGGCGTTTCTGGGGCTTTTCGGACGACACCGGTAGACGGCTCGGGGATGGGGACGACGGAAGGGTGGATGAGATCAGAGAAGGGGATGGCGTGAGGGGTGGTGATGTCGAGAGGAGCCATGATGAGTTCAATCTTACCCTCCTTGGCGGCAGTGATGACGGAAGATGCGGCGTAAGGGTCGGCAAAACAGTTGAATTCAGCGACGGGGGACGTGTTACCCGGGTGATCGATCGCACCGCCCATCCATACAACACGGGCGACTTTGGCGAATGTCTCTGGATCGGCACGTAGAGAGTGCGCGATGTTTGTCACTACCCCCACATAGCATATTAGCGCTTTGCATGTATTTTATTTTTATTTTTTTAAAACTTACATGGACCGAGAGCGACGATCGTCACGCTGTCGTCAGGCTCTGCTCTGAGGATATCAAGTATCACCTCGTAAGAAGGTTTGGGCGACGTGTCGAGATGCGCATGCATATCCCCTGGCTGAATCTCGGGAGGAGTGAAATGAGGGTGTGTCTCGCTAATGTTTGACAATCCATCTGGACCATGCTACAGGACCCGGCGAAGCGTTCATATAAAGGAGTAATAGTCAAAAAAAAGGCTCAGTCAGCTATATGTCTTTTCACAACGACACATAAAGGAACAGTCACTCAAAAACCCACAAAGTACGCAGCCACCGCCTTCTCCCCCCCAATCGGCCCATCCTCCCCCATCGCCAACATCGTCTTCACCTGCCCCTTCAACCTCCTATACCTCCCCTCCGCGCCCGCAGTCTGCGCCACCTCTTGTGCCAGGAGATGATATATCTTTAACAAGTTACTATGCGCAACGGGCGCGTGGGTGTTGCCAAAGACGATGGAGATGAGGGCCAGGTCGACTTCGGGGGAAGAGAGCGCAAGGAGGATGGCGAGGACGTCGTCTACGCCTGGGTCGGTGTCGAGGATGATTTTGTGCGGCATTGTATGCGTTTGTCTGTGTCTTTATCTGTGTCTGTAACTGTGTTTGTGCTTGTGTTTGTGCTTGTGTTTGTGCTTGTGTTTGTGCTTGTGCTTGTGTCTGTGTCTGTGTTTGTGACTGTGTCTTGTGTTTGTTTTGTGTTTGTGTATGTATCGAAATGTGGGAAGAACGGCGATTGAGGGATCGAAATGGAAATGAGGCTGTTCGTTATACAAAAGAGGTGGATGAGATCCGAACACCTCGGCAAGGGGGGACACCTCCACTCCTCCACCGAATCCTCCTTTTATTTCACCCCCGCCAACTTTCTGCGTCTACACACAACAACTGTATTCGAACTCACCTTTAAAGGAAAAAAAAACAGTAATATATAATACATAATACTCCCCATTCGATCATGCCAAAGGACACACCATCGTCCCTTCTCCCACATATCCTCGATAACACTCAGGTTCCGCATCAGCCCCTGCTTATCCTCCGGGACGAACCCACTTTTCCTGCTACGCCGATATTCAATCATCTCCTTGCAACTGCTGTTTCTAGGTATGTCCAAATAGTCTAGAACTGAAAGTCTGAGATGTGTATCGGCTTGAATGTGCATCAAACTTGTACAGTTCAAACTGGATTCAAAAAAGAACGGGGGAAAGATGGTAAAAAAAGGGAATGGGACGAGTTAAAAATGGAATGCTGATATGACGTTTTTTTGATACCTGGCAGAAACGAGCAAATCACCCTCGTGACCGTCCTTAACCCGCCTGAAGAATATCTTGATCCGAGTTTACTGCGCAGAGATGGGATAAAGATCCTTGACCTTTCGGGCTATGTTCCCGGGTATACTTCAAACCTTTCTTTTCCAGAGATCAAACAACGAATACTCTCTTCTTGTAAGTCTCCCCACATTTCTTCAAACTTCAAGCTATAGAATGTGGGGGCGTGAATTGGGAATGGGAAGCTGATGAAAAGGGGGGTATAAAGATAATGGTGGACAAATATTTATTGATGCGTTGCATGTCCTGGGTGAGGATTATTCCTTTGCTGGAATGGTAAGCCTTCTTCGAAGCTTGCTGGCATCTATAAAAAGCCATAAAGGTAAGTCTCGCAGAAACACCTTTTCATATTCTTTACCACATCGCCGTGCTAAATAAAATGTCTACAAATAAGCCCCCTCGCGACTCATCCTCCCTCTGCATCCTTCTCTCCTCCACCACTTCACCCCTCCAACCCTCTCTTCAACGCTCTCCCTCTTGTCCCCCCTTCCTCTCCCACTCCTCACCCATTTATCCAAACTCTACCTCTCCCCCATCTCCTCCAGCCCATCCGCGAATTACTGGATGGTGCTGGAGAATGCTATGAAAAGAGGGGTGGGCAAGGAACTGGCTTATAAAGGCGAAGAGAGGCTTGAAGTGGGCGCAAAAGATTGGGAAGAGGGTGTGGGCGTGAGTGTGTTGGTAAGAAAAGCGACGGGAGGGATAAAAGGGATATCCCGCTCCCTCGAAGCAGTGGTCCTCACCCCACCATCCCATCCTTCATCTTCTGCGACCAACTCACAACTCACCCTCCCACCCCTTTCATCCCTCATCAGTCTCACTCCATTCACCCTCCCACCTCCATCTGCAATCCCGTCCGACGCCTCGACCCATGGTTATCCCTCTCAAGCAGCTACCCACGCCGACCTCGACTTACCCTTCAACCTCTCTCTCACAGACTCTCAGCGTCAGGCTCGTGCACAGGTGCCGTTACCGTACGCTCATGAGGGAGAGGGTGCGAGTGGGGATCTGGTGTGGGAAGATGAGGAAGAGAGCGACGATGAAGAGATATAGCCGCTTGTCCCTGTGGTTTACCCCAGTCATAGAGTGTAAACAATGTATTTTACGTAATCTTCTGCCTCCACATTTGGTCTCCTGGCTAAGCGGGTGGCCGCTGGCGAGCCATGTGCTCCCATCTCTACAATCCCTTATTTCTTTATTTCTCTATTTCTTAATCTCTTTCTTCATTTCCCGACCCACCAGCCATGTCCTTCCACCCCCAATTCATCCCGCAATCTGCCCATATCGACAGGGATCCAGCGACCCTGTCCAACTACCTCGCCATCGTCACAAAGCACATTGACCTCAATTGGACTATCGATTGGGACAAGCAGGTATTTGGCGGGTCTGCGACGCTCAGGCTTGAGGCGAAAGAGGATGATGTGAAGGAGGTGGTGTTGGATAGCAGCTATTTGGACATCAACAAAGTTGAAGTGGATGGAGAAGTTGCTGTGAGTCACTCGCTTGCTTTTTGAGTTGGGAGGTAAACTGATGAGGTGGTAGGAGTACAAGCTCGGCGAGACGATTGAAATTATGGGCGAAGGATTGACTGTTATCCTCCCTAAATCTGTCTCCAAAGGCGCTGTATGTCATCTTTTCTTTGAAACCCGGCTTTTGACCACTGACATGATCCAAAAACAAATATTTCAGTCTATCTCCGTCAAAATCACCTACTCGACCACTTCCCAGTGTACCGCCGTTGGATGGCTCACTCCTCAGCAGACCAAGTCCGGTAAACACCCATATCTCTACTCCCAATGTCAGGCTATCCACGCAAGAAGCATGCTTCCTTGCCAAGATACACCTGCAGTCAAGGCAACTTATGGTGCCAAAGTTCGTTCTGGTAGGGGTTTGGAGGTGTTGATGAGCGCGTTGAGGAAGGATACTGTTGACCTTGGAGATGGTGTTACGGAATTTATCTATGATCAGGTTGGTTTACCCATCTCTTCTTGTCTCCTTTCGCAAATGATCAAAGTAGCTGACGCGAGAGCGTTTGGTCAGCCCGTTGGCATCCCCAGCTACCTTATCGCCATCGGTGCAGGCGAGCTCACCTATAAACCATTCGACAAGCTCTCTGGCCGAAACTGGAATACCGGCTGCTGGACCGAACCCGGAAACATGGACGCTGCCTACTGGGAATTCCACAAGGACACTGCCAACTTTGTCGCTACCGCCGAGGATCTAGCGTCCGAGTACAAGTTTGGCGTTTACGACGTCCTCTTCCTCCCCGAGTCCTTCCCTTACGGCGGAATGGAGAACTCTTGCCTCACTTTTGCCACACCTACCATTATTGCCGGCGACCGATCCCAGGTGGACGTTGTCGCTCATGAGATTAGTCACTCGTGGTTCGGTAACGGGATCGGGTGTGCTTCATGGCGACATTTCTGGTTGAATGAAGGGTGGACGACTTACCTCGAGCGATTGATCATCCGTGCTACCCATGGCGAACAGGCTCGTCAATTGTCTTTTACTGTCGGTCGACGGGGGTTGGTCGATGATCTTGCCCGATTGGAGCCTCGGTTCCAGCGATTGGTCGCAGAGTACAAGGATTATGAGGATCCTGATGAGGGGTACAGTCAGGTACCTTATGAAAAAGGTGCAAACTTTTTGTATTATCTCGAACAGACTGTGGGAGGTCTTGAGGTTTTCTTGCCTTACATGAAGGATTACGTCAAGACTTTTGAGGGATATGCCATCACCACTGAGCAGTGGAGGGGACATTTGTTCCATTACTTTGGTAGTTTGAAGAATGGGGAAGAGGTGGTACGAAAGTTGGGTAAGGTTGACTGGGACGAGGTGAGTCATTCTATACCGTATCCTGGGTGTAAAATAACCGAATTTAATCTTATCCGATTGATTAGTGGCTCCACGGTGACGGCGGCGACCTCTGCGTTGACATTAAATACGACGACACTCTGTCCAAAGCTGTAAGTTTTGGATCAAAATCTTTCCATCACAACTGTTCGGCTTCGCTGATAATTTGCGGGAAAAAGTGCTATGACCTCGCTGAGAGGTGGAACTGTGCTAGGGAGAGCGAAGACTTTTCCAGTTTCTCACCCCAGGACGTTGAGAATTTCTCTACTACCCAGAAAGGTACAGTCTATCACCACGCACCTTTTGGTTTTTTTCCCTCCCCAATTCTGCTAACGCGGTTACCCCAGTGATCATGCTCGACCGACTCGAGACCTATCCCCCCTTCTCCCCCAAAGCGGTCTCTGCCCTGGATAAAGTCTATTCTCTCTCTTCCACCGGTAACGCCGAAATCGCCCTCCGTTTCTTTGAGATTGCCCTCAAATCTTCTGCTGATTATGCCGAAAAGGCGGCCGAATGGGTGGTTTCTAAGGGAAGGATGAAGTTCTGCCGACCAGTTTTCAGGTTGTTGAATGAACAAGCGCCAGAGTTGGCGAAGAAGACGTTTATGGAGCATGCCGGGTTCTATCACCCTATTGCGAGGAAAATGATTGCAAAGGATTTGGGCCTTAAGGTGGAGTGATTGAATAGTTATTATTATTATTTATTTTTAGGGGGGGCATGCGTTTTTGACAAGCTGCTATGAATTTCTACCTGTACAGGATATGCTTTAATGTGTTTATCATGCATCCGACATGATTCTAATGTGATCCGCTCAATGCAGGGCCCACCACCCCTTCTACCGCCTTTCCCCCCATTTCACTCCCAGCCCCAGCCCCAGCGACAGCCCCCGCCCCAACTCCACCTTTCATCCTTCCAACCAGCACTGCCGCTGCCCTCCTAAAGCTCTTTACTTCATCCTCAGTCGCGAGCCCACACGCCGCCCACCTCACTTTAGCGTTGTGATCCACTAAGAAGACGTACCCCAAGAGACTGTTACCAAGTCCAAGAGGCTGGATGACATCAATAGGCGACCAGGAGCCGGTGGAGATTAAGTATGTGGGCCATTGGTGTTCAGGGACAATACGCTTGAGGGAAGAGGTGAAGAAGGATACGAGGAGAGATTTGAGAGCATTGGGTTGATGGTTGATCTGAGAGAGATGATATTGTCAGTTGGCTGGGTGAATATGACAACCAAAAAAAAAGACACCGGAGAAATGGGCATGTCTCAAGGGGAGGGGAGGGTAACTCACAGTAAGATACTGGAAGTCGGGATGCCCTTCCAAATCCTCAAGTACGGGCTGAACGAACGACCGAACGTGCTCTTCTGATAATCGGGTGGAGATGACAGTCACGAGTGTTGCCTTGCCCTTGAACACGTCTGTCGTATGGACATTCTTTCCAAGGAGGGATTTACCAGAAATGTCAGGGAAGTAGTTTGCTTTCTATTTCTCCCGTCAAGATTAGTGGCCGAGAAGAACGGACCGGGCGATGGAGAGTGCTCACGTCTTCGCGGATGAGAACATTCGGCGCTATCCAGAGCTTACCACCTCTTGCTGTTCTAGCTTGATTATAATCGTGGAAATACCCTTGCTTCGCTTCATGTAACCTTTTCAAGTATCGGCTGTCAGTAAAATCATATCTGATTGTCGACGTTGGACGCAAATATATCTAAAAGGGGTACTCACAATGCCTTCCTCTTGGCTTTCGCACGGTCGTCATCGAGCATCTCATCCTTCTTCTGCTGCCATGACTTAGGAGATGAAGTGGGTTTGATATGTGTTCCGGGTGGTCGCTGAAGGGGAGGAATGTCGCCCGAGGCAGGTGATTTACCTTTTGGCTTGGAGTTTGTCGGAGGGGCGGTTGCCAGGAGCCTTGAGGGGCCTGCGAGTGGGGTGATTGAGGCAGCTCGGAGTGCCCGCGGCTGGAATGGGAGTCTGGGAGGCATTCGTGGCAGTGTATATGATGAACCTGGAAAGAGAAGATGCATCCCAACTCGCAAAAGAACGAATTCACGGTTTCAGGTATCGAAATCTTAATTACGTAATATGTAACTGGTACCAGTGACAAACGCTGCCGAACTGCCGCCGAGCGACGAAGACGAAAGATCGTTTTGATGATGAAAACGACTGGAAAGGTAACGAAAACAGCACGAACAGCAATGATCAGGATGCCGGCAATCCCCCGCTTCGCTTCAAAAGCGATCACCAGCTCGAGGCTGCTAGTCCCGTCCCGACATGCCACAACAGCTGCCACTTCTTCCGCTCACGTATGTCGTACCATATTCGAAAAAAAAAAAAACGAATTACTAATACGCCTTGTTGTAGACATTGAGTCCCGCTGGAACAGTTACAACCCTCCCCAACAAACTTCGTGTTGCTACAGAGTCTATCCCTGGGCATTTCCACGCTGTGGGAGTCTACATCGATGCCGGTAGTCGATATGAAAGCCAGAGGACTAGCGGCGTATCACATCTTTTGGACCGATTGGCTTTCAAGGTAATTCACAAAATCGATTTTCTTAGAAACTTGGATGCTAATGCTCTATAAAACCTTAGAGCACAGACAAGCATACTGATGCCCAGATGACTACCCTCATCGACTCTTTGGGTTCCCAAGTTACTTGTGCTTCTTCCCGCGAGACCATCATGTACCAATCCACTGTTTTCCCCCAGTCTCTCCCTCTGGCCCTCGAACTCATCTCTTCCACTATTAGACATCCCCTCCTTCTCCCAGAAGAGCTTTTAGCGCAAAAGGAAGCTGCTGCATATGAGATTCGGGAAATCTGGGCGAAGCCGGAATTGATCTTGCCGGAAATATTGCATACCGTCGCTTTCCAGGACAACACCCTTGGTATGCCCCTGCTGTGTCCTGAGAGTCAGCTTGGCGTTCTCGGAGAAGAAGAAGTTAGGGGATTTATGAGGGATTGGTACCGACCAGAGAGGATGGTGGTTGCTGGTGTCGGCATGCCGCACGAAGAACTCGTCATGCTTGCCGAAAAGTTCTTTGGAGACATGCCCGCTACCACTACCACCGCTGGATCTCTCCATCCTTCTGTTGCTCAAGCGCAACAGCCTTTGGGGAGTAAATCATTTGCGACCGCGTCTGCTTTACCCGTCTCTCAAGATTACACCAACCTCGCGCACGCTAAGGCCCAGTATACCGGCGGCGAGCTTTACATGGAGAAGCCAGAAGAAGAATTTGTCCATATTCACATTGGCTTCGAAGGATTGGGAATTCATGATCCTGACATCGTGCGTCCTTTATCTCTTTCTCCTTCTCCATCGCTGACACGCATCTTCATTATAGTATGCTCTCGCGACTCTTCAAACTCTGCTTGGCGGAGGCGGCTCCTTCTCCGCCGGAGGGCCAGGTAAAGGCATGTACACCCGCCTCTACACTAAAGTTCTGAACCAATACCATGCCGTTGACTTTTGTTCCGCCTTCCACCACTGTTACGCTGATTCCGGCCTGTTCGGCATCTCAGCCTCTGTGTATCCGCAATTCGCGTCTAGGATAGTTGATGTCATGGCGGGACAACTGCATGCGTTGACGGGACCCATGTTTGGTGGCGTGGAGGAGAAGGAGGTGAGAAGAGCAAAGAATATGTTGAAGAGTACTTTGGTCATGGCGTTGGAGAGTCGGTTGACTGCTGTCGAGGGTGCGTATCTTCTATATATTTCCTCTCTTTTCGCCCAGATCCCCCGTAACTTACCATTCACTTCTCTCCTTTTGCACTCATTATAGATCTCGGCCGCCAAGTACAGATCCATGGCCACAAGGTCCCCGTCGAAGACATGTGCGCCAAGATTGACGCGCTCACTATGGCGGACCTCCACCGCGTCGCGAACCGTATTTTGAGGCCGGGCAACTCGTCAGAAGGGAGATTGAATTACGGATTAGGATCAGGCAAAGCGACGATAGTGGCGCAGGGACCGGGATTGGGTGCGTTGGGCGATGTGAGACGGATACTGAAGGATAGGTGGGTGTTGGGTGTGTAAAAATGAATGGAAGGTTAGAGCAGTGGGAATAGAGTAGAGAAAGTGGGGAGAGGCATTTTTGTATTACTAGACTTGGTAATCATAATCAGCATGAATAAACACCGATCAAACACATCATCTTCTTTATGTTAATTCCCTGCCTTGCCTAATAAAAACCGTAAACACTGAATGCATGGCAATTATACTTGTCAAATTGTACAAGAAGCTCCCACACAGCCTTTTCTAAAGTATCAGGGCTAACTCGCTTAACATCTTTCGAAGATCCTAAACAAGTCCGGTAAATCGGCCAGTTGATTGACATGGGCCAAACAGCTCTTTGGCCAAACTGTGTACCGTCTGAAGCTGGGGAACAAGACATGCTCGAGCTGCCAGAGCTGATGCTGAATTTCTTCCGGGGTGGGCTCTACACCCTCTAACTCGTCTTCGTTCATGTTTTCAACTTTAGTGCGAGGTGAAGGGGGTTGATCTTCAAAGGGCCGAGGGGAATAAAAGAATGCGAGTTCGCGAAGGAAAGTTTGGAAACATTCCTTTTCGTTATCCCAATCCACCTACATGCGCCGTCCATTAGTTCAATTAAACTACAGTACATAAAGAAATTATGGCCATGCAATGATCACAAAAGACGAGGGGCAAACTCACTTGTGTTCCAAGGCATAGTAAAAAATGAGGCAGCCGATCCAAATTTGGAGTATATCCTTTCAACAGCATGGGAAGGGTCTCTACTTTTCCATTTTCAGTAATGAGAAGGGAGAAATATTCGTCTAGCATTTCCTGACGGCCTCTTAACAAACTTGCGATATACTAGAAGAAAACGATTAGGCGCCAAGGACAAACAAGCATGAAAACGAGCGTAAATATGGGGTAAGACAGACGTACGTCGACAACGCTTTCTACTTCCAGCCCTGCTTCAAGCAGCCCAGGCTCGTCCTCTGCCGCTAAGGTCAAAAGCTCCTTCAATTGTGGCGCAGGATCAAGACGTATGCGGTTAAACGCGCCAAACTGCCGAAGACCCAGTTGATAAAAATGTTCATCGCTTTACAATGCAAATCAGGGTTAACATTTTGGATAATTTAAATTTCCTCGCCGGGGCGGCAACTTACCCCAATGAGCCATGGTTGACAAGGAATAGCTTTGTACTATGCTGGATAAGCGAAAGACATTGATATCGATCGACAACTCCGACGAAAGCATGCCGTTGAAAGATCTCGTGAAGCTCTGTTCAAAACTATGAGTTTCCTCCAGAACAAGGACATGAGAAGAGGAACTCACCAGCACTCCCATCCCTCTTGACTGCCCTTCTCAAAGATTGGATACTTGTAAAATGGCATAAACTCTCCTCAATCTCCTTCGCTTTCCCTTTCGCATTTTCCCCTTCATCCGCGAAAACTCTTTCTCTTTCCCCTTCTTCCGCCTGGCCCTCATCGTCGTCATCGTCGTCCAGTATTATGGACTCATCGCCTTGAAATTCTGGATCAACATTCCTCCTTTTGGAAGGCCGCTCTTGCTCCTGCAATTCTCCGTCTTCGACGAAACCGGAGATTTGGGAAGGGTCAACGACAGTGAACATGGAGTCGAGGGTGCGGTTGGAAGGGTCCATGCGGACTTTGTAGTTTGGAGCTGCTTTGCGGGTAGAGAATGATGCAGATGCTATAGCGGAACTTGAACTTTCACGTTTTTCTAAAGGTGTGGGGGCGCCAGGAAGGAGAGTCTACGATAGATATGTAAGTCATATCGTTGAAAATGAAGCGAGGGGAAAAGATTACTTGAACGGTGAAAGAACGTGAGAGGTTGGCACCCTCCAAAACGGTTTGAACGGCTTGCACGACAGCGTCCACAATTTCATCTTCATTGAGAAAACGGACCTCTGACTTTGTAGGATGTACATTTACGTCGATTTTTGCGGGGTCGATTTGCAGACTAATGCCTTATAATTAACATAGTCCATGGCGTTCTTGAGAAAACACATGCCTGAGATATGCCCAAGGCGAAGCACCTTTTGGAAGGTACGAGGTATAGTGGCCTTCTACAGCTTTTTTCAACTTGTTCGAATCTACCAGCCTATCTGAGTTATTAATGAGCATCTTTCAAAACGTACATGATAAATGACTTACTATTGATGAAAAGTAACCACCCTCCCTTCTTCGACCAGCTACTATTCGCATTACTCACCCAGCCTTTTAGCTTTGCACCTAGCCTAGGAGGCTGCAGTTCAGTCTCTGGTATTTCTAGTAACTCATTGGCCAATGCCGATGTATAGAGCGCCGCGATATTCGCCTTGGTATTCGAGCCGACCTGGGTGGCAACATCAGGCAAAGCGGTGCCGGCCTTTTTGCATACCCACGCAACGTGAGGATTATGAATGGCATATTTGGTGACCACGTCGATGATACGGTTATACTCGTCTGAGGTTGACTTGAAGGCACGCTTACGAAGTGGCATGTTGTAAAAAAGGTCTGCAGCCTAGCATTCACGGTGGTGTGAGCTTTACCCTTTTGCGTTTCTGGGGGGCGGATGCTTACGGTGATGACTGTTCCGTCATTGGCAGCGGCTGGCTTCGGATCTGCGGTACCTCCAGGCTTTGCGGGTACCAAGCTGCCATCTTGATAATGAGCTCTGACAAGGCCATCAGTTAATTACTACGCGTACTCTCCAGATTTACGACCCACTTCCAACCACACCCCTCGTTTTTGGTCTTCGTAACAACTTCAACGTGACTACAGTAGCTTATACTCGCGAGAGCTTCGCCTCTAAAGCCATAAGTCCCTAATGACTGGAGATCCTCAAACTTTTGCAGCTTTGAAGTCGCGTAGCGCTCGCATAGAAGGGGTAAGTCATCTTTGTTAATGCCATGCCCATTATCGGTGATTTGCAAGAGCTTCAGACCCCCATCCTTGACCGATATCTTGATAGATGTAGAGCCGGCATCTAGGGAGTTCTCGAGGAGCTCCTTGATAGCGTTTGACGGTCGATGAATAATCTGCGGTGGTATTGTACGCGTCAGCTCAAAAAACATTACCGACGCGTCGTGGCCTCACCTCGGCAGCAGCGATTTGGTTGATGACATCTTTTGTAAGTCTATGAATGGGTTTCGGGCCCCTGGGTTCGATTTCCTCTACTTCTGGCTGCAGGTCAATGTCCATAGGGTCCTCTGACATGGCATGTTGCGCGGGAAGCATCGTGCAGAAGGAATATAAAACGTAAAATGGCCGCGCGAGCAGAACGCGAGTGATGACGACTGAAGGTTCCGATGACGATGAGAACCTTTTGAGAATCCATCTTTCCGACACTGCTCTTTCTTCTATTTTTGTAAATCCACTCGCTTCTGCAGCTATTAAAACAACTCCAGCATGCCGCTGACCGTAAACGAACCTCATCACCACCGCATCAAGCGTCATTACACAGTCAGAAAATCTCCATATCTTGTCTCGCTCGTGTTGTTACTCGCAGCAACATCTCTTACTCTGTTGAACATCTATGTACGTAACTGCGACATTGCCCTATCTTGGTGCCAGGTGTTATCGAAGATTGATGTCTGACTAAAAGTGGCGCACAGGTACCGAGACTCATCCATGTCAAGAGTCGGAACCCAGGACCGACCACGTTCGAAACCAGGTATGTTTGGAAGCATATACATGCTATGGATCCGCCAGCACTGCAAAATTGTTGACCATGATAAATGGACCTTACAGATATGGCCTTTACAAACGGTAGGCTGGGCATTCATCCTTATTCTCCATTTCGCATCACGTTCGGCCGATAACTGACCCGCAGTCTGCTTTCCCAAGCTGTACTCGCTCCCTAGCTGTACCAAACTCAACGCTTGCTTTTCTCGAATCAGCCCATCCTCTTCCCACTGGTATTGAGCTGCCGTTGGTGGGCATTTTTGGCATCGAGGGACCTACTGGCGATCCTTCGGAAGGCGCCGGAAAACAGTGGGTCTGTCAGAATTTCCCTACCAGGTCAGAGTGTCAGCAGTTTGGCGAGAAGTTTTGTGTTCTCTGGTCAACATCTGGCTACGCAGCTCAGCTCTCTCTTGTGCCATGTCTTGCCAGCTTGATCAGTTTACTTTTCATCTTTTTGCACAGGGGTTAGTCTTTCATCCATGTTTCCGTGTCCGATTTGCGTCAGCTGATAAATGGTGAAATGATAGGAAAGCGTACGGCCAGAGCTAAAGCTCGTCGCCAGCAATGGAAGCTCGTCTCGGGCACTATGCTCATCCACTGTCTCTTGCAAGTCTTATCCATTGCCTTGATTTTGCACGTTTTCAGGACCGATGCAAGGTTCGAGAGTAAAGGCAGTCACTTGGGTAAGCGCGTGCCCACATCCATTACCTTTTTCCTAAGTCGCTCACAGCTTTTCAGACCATTCATTCAATTTCGGAGTTGCCTCAGCCATCGTCTCTCTCACACAAGCTCTTCTTTTGACGTTCACCGGTCTTGCAGCTCGTACGTTTCCTATTCTTTTTCCATCCTGCGTCATCCTCCGCGCTTCCCTTTCCCATGAACTGACATAAGCGCAGGCGCCGGCAAACCTTGGGCAGCAGGCCAATCCGCACTCAAATCGCGTAATCACCGTCGTACCCGTTCCGGACGAGTTGTCGTTGTTCCCGAGGGTACTCATGTCCCGTCGCATGAGGCTGTTACCGTTGGTGAGGTACGGGCCGTCCAGGAAGCTGGTGAAGCGAATGAAAATACGCGGTTGCTGGACGGACATGAAGAGAGCGTGGCAGGTGGTGGAAGCCAGAGGGCGACAGACGCTGTTTGATATGTCAAGGAAAATGTGGAATGGGAGGAGCAGAGACCTTGTGTAGAGTCGAGAATAATGATTGGATAATGGTTTGTGGACTGTAGCAAAAAAGTGTTTCAAAAAATAGCCCCCTGATGTATCTAGACGTATTTCTCCCTATAGCCGATCATCACCTGCCTCGAAATGGCGATGCTATCTGTACAAGTCTAACACACGGCATGGAAAGTAATTTTATACATATAGATGTTTATGGCCAGCCACACAGTAACATGCACAACGATACGGATCCTAAAGACAGAAAGAGAAAAAAAAGAGAACAGAAGATACTAGGTATCAAAAAGATAATCCCTGTGAGACCATATGTGCGGCAAAAAAATTCTTGGAATTAGGGTAAACGAAGCGATAAATGGAAAATACTAAAAGAAATGGCCACGGAACAAAGACGAAAAAAAGGAGAAAGAATTGGCGAACATGACGAATATATAAAAATTGTTGTTGGGCGATTGGGTAGTCCTAAGTGTATGAGTGTCGGTTGATATGATTATGTACATTTGATTTAAAATCGATCTGAAGCATCTGCAGGGTAGATTAGATTTTTCCCTCACATGCGATCAAAATATATTTACTAAGCAAAGTAATGAGTATAAATACGTGACTCGGGATGGATAGGCATCTCAAGCTTGAACGCGTTCAACCTGATCTCAAGATCAGCTCCATGTGTCACAGATCCTACGCCGGTTAACAGAGAACTCACTCTTGTTTGATCGCCATAGCCAGTTCGGGTGTCAATCGGTTACATGTCGCCGGTTCGCTCCTCCTATCATAGGTGAAGCAGTCATAAGTAGTATACACTGCACATTCCGGCGCCCACAATAACCTCTTCCTTGCGGGAGCAGTCATACTTCTTGGAGGTGCAGGGTGGGTGGAAGGCGCCATGAAAGATAACGTCGGAGCAGAGGTGTTTTGGGCGGGGAGCTGGTACAGCCTTTCCGGAGCAGGGGAGACCTGTTCAGGACTGGAGGCGGGAAGAGATGGGTTTGCAGAATCGTCACTGGGATGTAAGAGCTGTTCAAGGCCATCAATGCGCGCAGGGTCGGAAGCAGGGAGGCGAGCCAAAGGTCCTGGTCTGGCAGAAACGGCCTCGTGGGTAGAGTTGGATCTCGGCCGGTTGTTCGTTTCTTCATCTTGCGAAGAATACGACGACGACTCTGTGATTTCTAAATCAGTTACGATGATCCTTCACAATATAATACAGACTTACGCTTCAAGATCCCTTTCTTCGGTACCGCGTTCTTATCAATGTACGCATTACCCCAAGTAGCCTTGAACTCTGCATCGGCTTCATCCGATAACCTTGTCCTTCCCAACGTCATCGTGAGATCTTCCATCATATCACCTTCATCAGAAGAATCATCCTCGCTGTCATACTCGTGCTCCGTCACCGCCACGGCATGCACGAGGGTGGGTGTCTGTCTGGGCTGAACGTGAACGACTTCAGGCCCCGGATTGGGACCTTCGTGAGGTACAGCAGTAGTGACGCTTTCTATGCCCCCCACAACATCCTGGTCGGGATTAAAGTTGACTGCAACATTGCCGTTTTGTCTTTGGACGGCTTCGGCGCGTGAGCGGAGGGTATACTGTCGGGCGAGCTTGGCAGCTGGAGTGAGACCAGCAAGAGCTCGGTCCTCTTCGCCATTAATGAGACGATCAGGCTCGGCAGTGGCGTGGCTGATAGCAGCGGGTGCAGCTTCGCCCTTGCTTTTACTCTTTTTCTTTTTCTCCTTCTTAATCTTCTTGACTTCTTTCTGAGGTAATCCGGCATCCTCATTCTTTGGCTTTTCTTTGAAAATTCTAGAGATACCCATCAAACTTCACCATCGTCAGCTGCCAGTATCTAAGCTCTTGAGGAATTTGCACTCACCTATTCCTTTTCGCCAACTTTCCAATACTCCCCATTTTCCTGATCATCATACTGGCAGAAGAAACCGTCGAACTTAAAGAAATGTTATCTGTCGACATATTCTTCATCCTAAACAAACTCCTCTTTCCCTTGCTCTTCGTCTCATCCTCGATCGTCGCTGTTCGTTCTGTTCGTTCCGTGCCGGCCAAGCTGACTTCGCTTCCCCCAGCAGCAACATTCGCAAAAGGCGCGGAAGGCGCAGGCAAATCGTGAGGGGGAGTTACAGGAGGAGTAGCAGATCTGGTCGATGTTTCAGAAGGCGATGAAAAAGTCTGAGGAGGGAGTGAACGTTTGACAGGGGAAACAAATTTCTTTTGCTCCTTCAGATTCTTTTCCGACTTATTGAATATCTTGCTCTTATGAGCAGACTTTCTACCTTTTTCTACAGTTTCAGGCGTCGTAGAGTTAGATAATGGAGATGGACGGGTGTTGGTGGCGTTCGTGATAGGGCCCGGATATAAGGGAGTCGCCGCACGGACGGTAGGACGCTTGGGAACAGCAGGAGAGGATGGACGGGAGGTCGGGCTGTTTTCACGATCAGATCTATCACTCGAGTGAGAGTTCCTCCGCATTTCAGTGTTCAGACGTGCAGGCGGAATAAAAGAAGCTATTGAAGGGTCAAGCTCGGATGTAGGAACAGTGGGTGGGTTGAGGGTGCTAGGGGTAGAAACAGGGAATGTCCGTTGATCCATCGCATCGGGCGCTGACGGTGATCTAGGGAGGGAAGATGGTTGCGGATCTGCTTTGCTAGGCATAGAGGCCGAGCGCACCTGTTCACGGGATGCAACACGAGATGGTCCTCGTCTGTAAGGCTGGAATGGTTGTTGCTGTTGTTGTTGTCCTTTGCTCTGCGGCTTATTCTGCCCTTGCGTAGCAGCGTACGATGAACCAAAACACCCTTCACTCATACTGCCGCGCCTTTCGTACTCTGCAGAAGCAGGAGGGGTGGGTACTCCTTGATGTACTCCTGCTACGGATGCCATCATCATATGCTGATAAGCATTAGCCCACGCCGCAAAGTCTGCTTGGGACTGTTGAAACTGTTGGAAACCAGGTTGGCCGGAATAGCCGTGGAATGGAGGAGTGTGGAATGCAGAAGCGGGAAGGGCGGTAGTAGTCCAAGATTGTGGCTGAACCGAGTAAAATTGTTGTTGAGGAAAGTAACCAGGATACGGTTGGTTGTAGGGAGCGGCTTCAGAAGCAGCAGACCCGGAAAGACTCTGTGGTGCAGGATCGCTCAAAGGTGCAGTTGATCGGGATCGACTTTGGTCGAACGATGGTGTACGGTCCATGGAAGGGCGGTGGACTACGGTAGGCATGTGAAGCACGGCTGCCATAGTGCTATAATTGTCTGTAAGCAAGTGTTAGGTTGATATTTCGTGTGCACTCACTTGATGGCCGGTATTTACTTAGAAATTGTCCTCCTGTCTAGTGACGAGGCGACTTTACAATTAAACTGCGTAAATAGTCAGCGAAATTTCCGGCTGAGAAGCAGATAGGGGAGCGAGAAAGAGATGAATGAATGAATCAAAATTCAAACATCGTGGGGGAACGCCGCAGCCCTCGGCTGAGTGGACAACGGAGCAACCCACGGACCTCCTTCAAAATCACTTCCTTCCAAGGCGCATGTAGAGCAGTTCTGGAGATAATGCAGTCCAAAAATGACATCGTAGCATAGGTAGACGGTAACAACTTACTTTTACAAGTTCCCTTGAAGATATTCCGTGGAGAGGCAATGTTACAATGGTCGAAATCTATGTGGAGAAGAGGAGCGATAAAAGTTAAAATATCGTCAAGGTTTTACCGTTCGTTTCACTAAAGGTCTACGAAAAACAATGTGTTAGAACAATGAGGGTAAACTGTGGGAAAGATATATGGAAGAAGAGACACAAGAGGAAAATGTTAATGCAAAGCAAAGAGGCGAGAAGTGGAGAATGAGATGGAGATGATGGAGGATGTGTGTGATGATTGTTGTGTGCGACAACTCTAGTGGAAGGAGTGGGTGTTCAAACAGGAAGGAGAGTCTCGGGGCCGCAGACAGGATAGCGGATATAGGGCAGCAGACAATATAGAAGGCTGGTATGTATCGTCTAGAGACGAGTAAGACAACAAGACGTCTAGAACCAGCACAGACCAATCGCCCACTGCGCATTTTTGCACGACTTCACCTTCCGCCATCAAGCATCAACAAAACGCGTCGTTCAGAGCAGCTCTCCGTTCTCAAAGTCCCAAGGGGCAGCCTGAGTATAGCGGCGTTTGCGTATTTTTGACAGTCGCAACGGCCCCATGCACAGTTGCACAGTTGCCGATCTCACATCAAGGGTTCCCATTTTCGGGACACAACACGAAAAATGCTACCGCCCGCAAGATCATCTCTCCCACGTAACCCAAACACCGCCATAAAACGTATGCACAACAGTTCCCCGCCTCTCGCTCTGGATAGAGCCTTACAGAACCTTCTCACGACCATTGTGCAAAGAAAGAAAAACTCACAAGCTGCGACAACCTTTGTCCTTCAATTCTAACACCCGATGTCCAGCTTGTTTTGATTCTCCGAAACAGATCCTTTCCTATTTCTCCACGTGACGAAACTTCTTGCCAAGGGCTCGATATTGCCGGTGCAGTCGAAAGTCGACTGTCTCAGCGATAAACGTCGCTGCTTGAAAATTGCTACCAATTAGCCCAAGCCATTCGAACAATTAGAAGACAAGAGAGAAGATGACTTTTTTTTTTGTAACAAGGATCTTGCTCGTGGTTGTTAAAAGGTCCTACCAAATCTCGAGAAACGGTTAGGTCCGTGTGACTTCGACCCTGATCCCCCGCTACCGCCGCGTCAACAAAAGAAACTCGATAAAAACGTTCTCAGGCCTGCACTGGTTTCTCATGCCGCTGCATACACTAGCATGAGCCATTTATTTCTTTTGCCTCGTTATTCTATGCTCTCATGTATTTCATAATTAGAGTCTTTCAGACATTCATAGCAGTAGCAATCATATCCTCAAATGATTCGATGTACCGGCTTATTCTCTTAGGAAGTCAACGAGAGGTGACGTAAGTGGCAGGCGCGTCCCAGCGACTGCGAGGAAGTCACCGCTTTACGTTTTTCATTCGTATCGTCTTTTAAATGGATGTACTGCCTTACTTACAGGTAGGGAGAGGGCGAAAATGACTTTGGCAAGGGCAGATGGAATATTCATACCAGCATGCAGCAGGGAAGACAAAGGAGAAATGGCGGAACAAATTGCATGGTTTCCCAGGGTGGTCACGAGACAGCCAACTATTCACGAAATAAAAACAGGCGCGAGTCCCATTGAAGCGTATGCTGACCGGGCGCCGTCAAAACAACTCATGGATGCATTGGAAAACGTAAGGCAGGGCCAGCAACTCTTCATTCGATGGTTCAGAACCCGTTCAGAACCCGTTACTTGATGGTAAATAACGGAAGAAGAGTACTTTAAAATGCAGGGCAGAATGCTCCTCGAGACAACATATAATATGAATATACACAGGTTACTTAAACGGTGACGTTGCCGTACTGTTTTCATCATTCACCTACTATCACCATCCTCTGGCTTGCTCATTATACCTCATCACCCATCCCGAAATGCGCATCTGGAAGTCGCTATTTCGGTTATTGCCCAATGCATATGATGCCGAACTCAGCAACGATTTAGGAATCACATTCTTCTTTTACATGGCTAGTCCAAATTTGGATGGACAGAGGTGCACGTCATCACACATCTCGCTTTTCTTCGGTCACTATAGTATATATACTACACTTACTCTATATGGCATCGAGATATTGAAAAAGAAGCTGCTGGGGTGGTAACCTTATCATGAAACTCAAGAATCTATTCCAGATCTATAAAATGTCAACTCACTTTTAACTGACATGATGGATGATGGTGTTACAGGTCACAGCGAAGCAGAGAGCAGCAGAGTGTCTTATTAGATCAATTAATCGCGCCAGAAGTGTTAGGTACACCAGAAGTGAGATCTGGTGTGGAAGACTGCCAACGCAAGGTTGATGTTGAAGAAATGAGGAGGGATGCAATGTTCTAGAAGATCGTAATGGTGCCTAGACAGCGTGGTAAATATATAGAAGCACGGAGATGTTGAGAGAGGAGATCCCCGAGAAATGGATATCTTGTAGTAATAATAAAGCTTGCGCTGTGACTCTTGCAACCTTTCGTTTTAGATCACCCATCTCAAACATTCAGCCTTCAGCTCAAGCTTTCCAGGTCTATCGACATTACTTCTATTGGCTGTTACCTCAAGCAGGAGCTCCTCTTCCCAGTCTGGACGATCCCCTCCTCTCGTACAAGCAGCAACAAGCAAGCGTCAAGCGTAGCATGACATCATCAATAATACATTCCAAGCATCGTTGGAATCCTGAGACCTTTTCCTGGACCCACTCCTAGGCTGATCTGTTCCTTGTCCAGGGTCTCAGGGAAAGTGGCATGCGAAGAAGGCTATTACGGGGCCCAATGAGAATTGGGAACTTGGAGCGGAGTTGTCGGCGACAGCCGACTAGTTTTTTTTTTTTACCGTTGTCCATGAATGCCCATGTGGCGCCACGTTGTCGCCCGCGCGCGGAGGCCGACCGAAAGGCGAAGAGCCGTTGTACCAAATATACCAAAAAAGAAATCGCATCCCTTGTGTACTGCACATGGAGCTTATCCCTTGTTTGCTGCAGCATATGTGCTTCGACCTGTGAGCAAATGGAAAGAATTGGAGAGATGTTACGGGCAAATTGCTCAGTTTGCGACGGGAAGGAATGATGTCAAGTTAACTACGATCATTTTGAAATCAACAGCAGAAGACGAGCTCTTCACCAAAAAACCTAGTAGTTTTGAGGACTTTATTATATGCGCCTCCGGCTGTCCGCCGAAAATCCGCCTATGATGAAGCAGCGGAGGAACAAGGAGGAGGGTAGATGGGCTACCCTACATGCCACCGTTTGGAGCTACCGACAATAATAGAACAATGGGCCTGCGGGGAATGATGTAATTGCGACACCTAGTTACTACCCTCCACCGGAAATCTCCGAACTGCAACATTGGGATGATAGCACATAATAAGGAGGCGGAGGCTGAGCATCCTTTATTATGACGTTCTGTATAGCAGAGGCTGTGTGGAATTTTCAATTATCATCATCGCCGATCCTTTGCCACAAAATTTCTGACTAGGCACACGTATATATATGGTTCACCTCGCTTGGACGAGAAGTCATCCGCATTGTCTTCGACACAACAACCACAAATCAAAAAGTCCTTCAAAGCTGAAAAGCTACTCTACCCATTTGAACTTGCCTTAACAGCTGTATTAGTCCCATACGTATTTCTTACTATGTCTCAGCCCGAAGCCCAACAAAAAGAGTGCGTCCCATATCATATCGATCCATCCATATTTTATTCTTTGGTACATAACCACTGACCATTCATCACAGAGAACAGAAACAAGATCAGGCTCCCCCTACTCCTCATGAGGATGAGAAGCACCCTGGCAACAATGATAACCAATCGGAGAACAACGACCAGCCTGCAGAGGACCCTCAGCCCGAGCCCCAACAACAACAAGAGAAACCACAGGGCGGCGGCGGCGACAGCGGTCCTCTTCCCGATGTCAAAGAGGCTACTAAGCCTGTCCAAGATGCCACCGATACCGCCCAGGGTGCCCTAAGTGGGGCTGGTGATACTGCTCAAGGTGCGGTCGGTGGAGTGACGAATGGTGCCACAGATCAAGCTTTGGGTCCCCTCAAGTCTCGACGTAAGCCTCTCCCTAATGAGCTTGCCGACACTGCCCCCGAAGACCAGCCTGGTGGTGGTAAGGACAAGGAAGAGAAGGGCAGTTTGAGGATCAACATCGCTTTGGATTTGGATGTTGAGGTTCATTTGACAGCGAGGATTAAGGGTAAGTCTCATCGTTAGTTGTCGAGTTCGCTTAATGCTGAGCAACATCCACAGGTGACATTACAATTGGCCTGCTATAAGCCTTTTATAGGAGTGAAGACGTGATCAGAAGAAGTGAGGAGTAATGTGTAACTACCCAATAATTTAATAGTCTTGCCCATAGAAGCTGTATAAAGCGCATGTAGCATACTTCTTGCCCCCATCGCCTATGCATGGCCATCATCCTCAAGCACTGCTCACTAGACGGCTCCCGGCCAGCATTCATCGGAATGATTGACATTGCCGTGAGACTCCTGTCCAGTCCCAGATTGCAAGCAAATGGTGAGTAGTAGGTGAGTAGTAATTGCACACCATAGGCTGTCATATCGCTAGTGACACGAACTCCGTCTGCACCTTGCACGCTGTGAGATGGTAATATATGCTAGATGCTACCATGCTCCCACATTCTACAGTGGTGTTACGATGTCTGTGTTGATCTACGACGTTCTTCGACGAGTACTGAGGAAAGTGAGAAGTTGAGTCGTGGATTGGGGATTGAGTGGTGCAGTTACGTCATAAGTCTAATGAAAACATTCGGATTGTTCCTCTAATGCACTTTCATATGTGCCGTCATACAGGGTCCGTCATGTTGGCGCGGAGAAATGGAAGTGCGACGCTCACTCGGCCAGTGTTCATTGTTTGTCACAGCCTATTTACCAACTATTGCGGACAACGAATGGCTCTAATCAAGCAAAAGGATCCGGCCAGTATTCAAGAGCAGAACAAGAGTGGCCACAACATATAGGTGGATAGCTACAAAACATTGGCAACTTAAATAGTCATCAACACATCCACACTCAAAAGTACAATGGTATTAGGCCTCTTGACAGCCATTGCCGCCTGCCCAGCCATCATTGGTACGACAGAGGCAATCCAGCAAGGACAAAAGGCCAATGCTCGCGAGCAACATCGAGGCCGAAAGACCAACCTCACAATAAAGTTACCTGGCGCACACAGCTACAAAGCGAAATTTGAGGGCTGTATGGTCGTTTTACAGGATAAGAAGGTATGTCACATTCCTCTCCAAGCTCTAAAGATAAAGCTGGCAGGACTGACATAATTATCAAACAGCTCTATGTTGAGCACGCTGGGTGTGAATCTCTCGCCTACGCGCATCCTTTTCAAGGATATTATCTCCCACATCCACAAAACCAATCACGTTGGAAAGGGGCAGGTTGGAAAGGGGAAGGAATGGTCACCACCATCAACGAAGATAACATGCTCAATTGGGTTTATGTCGATGCCGATACTTACGAGCTCAAACACGGTATCCGTGTCGAAGCGCAAGACCATCTCACGGGACCATGGGACTGTACACAGATTGATCGGCGGGTGACGTTTGAAGGATGGGAAGGGTTCGTACTGGTGCAAGAGGATGAGGAGAAGGATCTTTGGGCGCTTTATTTTGATAAGGATGATGATGGTCTAGCTGGGGAGGGGAAAGTGGGAGATGTAGAGGCAAATGGGGGGAAGAGAAAGAGAATGTTAGAAGTGCAATTGGTAAGGACTGAGATGGAGAAGACAAGGTACGATGCGTTGATGGAGAGGAGAGAAAGAATACAAGCGTTACAAGCCAAGATGAAGGAACAGGAGGAATGATCTGGAAGTGTGAGTGCAAAGTACGTCGTTGAGAGTGTTGTTGATGCTGAGGATTCACCGTTAGTGACCTTATGTACTGTATATATTTTCGCAGGTGAGGAAATGGTACCGTGTGGGTAACGGGAAACCATGGACGGACAATTAATTTACGACCCCATTGAAATGACTAGCTGCAACATTTGTAGCTTAGATGTAGCATGTAGCATGTACACAGAAGAAAACCAGCATACGGCCAGTTTGTCCAACTTAGGCCGAGGAGACCATGTAGAATATATGATGACATTTGACTTGCTCAAACAAGACGCCAAATGCATACAGAAACTCCTTGCTTTTACCTCATATCAACAAGCATCTACGCTCTATCATGCTGACCCATTCCTTCTTCTAGGGGATCCTCTTACGCCCATATATTAGCAAATGGATCCCTCTCATCCTTTTCCTTCTTGGGCTGCGCTTGGCTCATCCCAAAGAATCCGCCGCCCATACCCACACCCGCACCAGATGTGCCCGCCCATGGATCAGAAGAGGAAGCCAAAGAAGTGCTGGCCTGTGTCCATGGATTGGAAGCAACATTATTCACGCTTTGTTGCTGTTGTGGCTGAGCGTACACCTGAGTGGATTGGGTCTTCTGCGTAGTTTGGGCGTGCTGAGGAGCGCCCCAGGCGTTCTGGTCCATTTGCAGTCCACTCCATTCATTACCCACTGGTATGCCCAACTGAGTCCGGTTCTGCTGGAGCGAAGGCGCCGCAGAGGAGGTGATACCACCTTGCCAAGACGCGTAGGGGCTTGTAGCTTGGGCGTCACCTTGTGTAGCGTTGAAGAAACCACCTGCCAAATTGGGTTGTTGAGATTGGATGGCAGAAGGGGAAGGAGGGGAGAAGAGGGACATGATGTCCGCTTTAGCTGATTGGGATTTGTTGGAGGTAGGTGCAGAGGCGGGAGGAGAGTCGGAAGGGGGCAGTACTGAAGGAGTACGGAAGTCGAGGTCAAAGATATTGGAAACAGAAGAAGAAGCGGGTTGAGGGGGTGCAGGTGCAGTAGCGATTGGTGCAGGTGTAGGAGATGGATCATCAGCAAAGAGATCAATGACAGGTGTTTGAACAGCAGATGCAGGCTTGGAAGGAGTGGCTTTGCTGGAAGCTATGCTCCTTGAGAGCAAAGGATGGGTCTTAGGTAAATGGGTGGGGACTGAGGGCGCAGCAGGGGAAGAAGTGGAGGAAGGAGTAGGGGCAGGGAATTCTGTTTGGTGGGATGGGGAAGAGACGACACCCCCAACGCTTTCATTCTCGAGAACACTGGGATCGCGTGGAGGAGATCCGTCCATTGCCCAACGGTGAGTCTCGTATTTTGACCGAATGAAGGACTCGATTTTGCTAGAAAGATTAAATCAAAGTGAGCTGGACTATTTGGACAGAGAACTGCTTCTCAATACGCACTGGTCAGGAGGTATATGCCCCGCTTTGAGATGCCTCTCCCAATACATGTTGGCACGTTTATTTCCCCATTTTTGGATTGACTATGTCCCATCACGCTTATTAGAGCCTGTTCAAGATATACTTCGGAAAGATACTCACCTCCATCTGCTCGGGCGTCCATATGTCGAGATCGATAGACTTTACTTTACTAATATGCGTCCCCATTGAACGGTGAATCCCGGAACACCGGATACAGAGGAAGACGCCCAAATTCCATGATGCCCATCGTGTATCTGTAGATGGTGTTAGAAACGCTGTCCGTAATGCATCCGTCTCTCTTCCTTAATGGACTTGCGTACCATTCCGCTTGCAGTCAGCACAGTTCTTATTGCTGGGCTGCTTCACGAGCTCACGGAGGATCTTCGCGTGGCGCTCCGTGGTGGATTTGTCTACGAGACTCTGTCAGTGTCTAGTCAAAACATACCATCTAATTGCTCACCCTGTCTCATAGACATTGTTTCGCTTTTGCGTATCAAATATGGAGATCAGTTGGTGCATGGATATATCTCTATACGTTATGGTCGTGCTTCTCACCACCTTAAGCTGAACACGCCTATTTATTTATTCCTAAAACTTCCTAGGCGCGCCTTATTTCAGGTCGGCAGAATCCGAAGTTATTTCCTTTTTTTGTTTTTTGTTGCTCCAATTTAAATATCTTCCGTTCGTGTCCGTCCAACGACATTCATCCTTATACATCACGCGTAAAAATGCCGGAAATACCGAATTCGGACAGTACTCTCGGTAGGTCCCCCAAAAACTAAACCGTTCATAGCTAACGTCGGCTCTAGATGGCTTCGCTCAAGCCTTTGTGATGATCGTCGTCTCCGAAATTGGAGACAAGACTTTCCTTATCGCCGCCATTATGGCGACCAGGCACCCCCGAATGACCGTGTTCGCTGGAGCTTTTGCAAGCTTGGTGGTAATGAGTATATTAAGTGCCGCTTTGGGACGTGTAATCTTAGGCTTAATACCTAAAGTACGTCAACAAAAGGATTTGTTGAACGTAAATCCGATGGGAAGGAGCTAAAATCATGCTCTATAGCTTTGGACTCTCTGGGCTGCATCCGTCCTCTTTTTTGTATTCGGCGCGAAAATGCTGCAAGAAGCGTTCAGTATGGCATCTGGCTCATCCCACATCCAAGATGAAATGCGCGAGGTCGAAGAAGAACTGGAAGAAGACTCTGCCGTCCACGATTCTCACAATGCGCGAGGGACCACTATCCTGTTGGAATCTGTCGAAGCTGGTGCTGGTACTCGAAGTCCTCGCCTATCCACTTCAAGACTGGACCGTAGTGCTTCCCCCCGCCCTAGCAGATCAGGACCTTCAATCCACTTCCCGTTATCAGGAGGTAACAATGTCGGACCTTTGGAGAAGGGCAAGCATTGGACTATGGTGTTGAAGGAGAAGATTAGGACGACTCTGCAGATGACCACCAATCCTGTATTTGCACAGGCATTTGTGCTTACCTTTCTGGGTGAGTGGGGTGACCGAAGTCAGATTACCACAATCGCGATGGCTGGCGCTCACGTACGTGCTCTGCGTTTGCCTTGAACTCAATATTGGGAAAGCTGATGGAGTGGTCACAGAGTGTGGCCGTCATTGCCTTTGGGACAATCGTGGGTCACGGTATCTGTACTTGCGGTGCTGTCTTAGGTGGACGATATCTCTCCACAAAAATCTCCGTTAAACACAGTATGTGTCTATTCTCATTCCTGCCCTCCTACTTTCTGAATGCTAATGTTTATTATAGTCTCGCTCCTTGGTGCCGCGGCTTTCATCATCTTTGCGTTCCTCTACGCCATCGAAGCTTACTACTACAACGATGATCTCGAAGTCAATTGGTAATAGGATTTACCAGACTAAATGTATAAGCCGACGTTGGCTTGGAATTCATTTCGCTAACTAGATCGGTGGCTGTGTCGTAAGGCAGCTATAATATCAAATGGGGCGCAAATGGAGGGTTTGACCTTTGAGCTTAACATAGATACATCGATTCTTGTGTAAATTAGAGCACGACGACTTGTTCAATACATGCATATCATAGGTATTACTACTTCATCTGTCGCCTGATAAATCTATACACAGGTTAATTCATTTGTTTGCTGTTTTGGTGGCCTGCTGCTTTCCATCGAAAGTTCACAAGATCCGCTCGATGCCTTTCAAGATCTTGACGAACCTTCGGCGCCGACGGCGCTGCGGAGACGATGACAGTCCTTAAAGCCTTTGAAAGGTACCAAGCCAAAGATACTTCTTTGCGCAGCTTTGGCGCGTCCCAAGAGAAGTCACTTCAACTTTTCAACGAGCTAAAAGCTATTTACACTGAAAAGTCCTTGTGCGACATTTATTTCTCCGGTCTATTGTCTCTACCATCGTCCATATTGTTTGGCGAAATTGATTGATTTTACCAGGTGTACAAAGCTTCTATAAGCGGGTCGTACTGGAACCTTCCATTGGCAGCATTGTTTCCATCCTCAGTACTGGCGAATTCCGTGAAATCTAAAGCAAGTTGTTGTTGCTCTTGTTGACCCTGCTGGCGGCTAGCCTGATATTGATTCTGCGATTGTTGAGGTGCCATCAACTGCCAGGGAAGTGGGGTCTGAGAGAGCTGAGATCCAATAGCATCCGACAGCTGGCCTGTCTGTGCTTGTCCCGTTATTAATTGCAGGTACTGATCCACAAGTTGTTGGGCCGAGAGTGGCGGCAATGATGGAACGGTTTGGTTGGCAGAAGGTCGCTGTGAAGGGGTGGAGGCGGTGATCACAGTGTCGCTCACTGTCCGCCTGGGTTCCCGGTTGCGTTCGCTGGACATAGGCGAGACAGTTGCGCGAACGTTGATATTGACGAGGGTCTGATTACTATCATTAATCTCATGAGCTGAAGTTTGGTTAAATGCCCTTCGCTGAGCACTCAGTCCTTGTCGTCCAAACATTCTCTTTTTGTCTGACCAGACACACGTGATTCCCTTGAATTTACACCTCATGCAAGGAAGACTTTTATCGGATCCTCCTTCCTGACACTGTTTGGGTGGAGGGGCAAGAATTAGTATAGAAGGTTAAATATGATCACGAGACAGCGACATACTTTGTGTCGGGCTCTGCGACAGCCCTCGCAAGCCTGCAGGCGTCGCTTTCTGTCCTCTTCCGATACACGATTTCTCGTGCCTAATTCCAAATCAGCTCTTGAGCGTACAGCATCACTTGATAATACTTGTGCTTACGTCTAGGCTCCCTCGCCTGCGACGTTGGGAGTTCAGACAGAAAAATATCGTCTCGAGGATCTTGTAAACTGGATATGCCTTCCGACGTGATGTGGAGTTGATTCGGTGGCCCAGCCTCAGCTGATGAGGGAATATGGTAAGGCGCCGGTTGCTTTGATACCCTAGCCGGGGAGGATGCAGTGTGGTGGACGAGTGAATGCGAGTTCAGCCCTTGTCGATGTGCCGCTGGAGTTTGGTGCTCTGAGGGTTGAGAGGGTGCCGGAGTATGAAAGTCTTGAGTAATTGTAGTTGGGAGTTGCAGGGTATAGGGAAGAGGGACAAACAGTCGCGGCTGCTGCGGAGAGGGCGGAACCTGATTTGAAGAAAGAGGAGGGAAAAAAGAAGTATCGGATATAGCCGCAAGTTGGAGTGGAGGTTGGCCACTAAGTCCGGTGGCCGAGGACGGTTGGATTATGGGCAACCGTGTCCCAACGGGCGTGAACTGAGTAGGCAGGTTATTTGTGACCGGAGGAAAACTATTGAGAGCCATATTAAATAGACCATCTTCCATAATATTAATCCCATTACTGTCCTTTGTTTGATCTATGGGGTTTGAGGGCGTCTCCTGCAGGAGATGCCTTGTCGCGAACAAATCAGCACACAAGCCCCGCCCAAAGCTGAGCAGAATATACTTACGGGTCCCATAAGGGTTGATATCCAGACAATGTACAGAATTCACTCTTCATCGAATTCAGCAGCCCATGGAGGAGATAAGACCCATGGTCAAAGCCATTATTGTTGTTATTAGGCATAGCGCTATAGAGACGAGTGTAACGCAAATTCAACAAAAGGACGTGACACGCAAGTCGCACAAAAACCTACTCACCAATGTTTACAATGGGGATATAATTAAGATACGAAATGTATAACACTTGAAGATGCAGTACAGTTGTGATGATATACTAATAATACCAAGTAAAAAGGTAGTTTAGAGAGCAATAAAAAGATAAAGATGAAGAAGTGTTGTCAGACCTGTCTTCTATATATACTCTTCTCTAAAGTAGTCGAACGATCGTTCCCCTGATTGAGTTTACACAAAGAGCGGATAACGAACTACAAGTTTCAATATATACACTATTACCGCACTTAGTGGATTTGTGTATGGTATGTCGCCTCATTACCCCTCTTTTTCCGCCCAATGCTATAACCGCCGCCAGTATAAAACAGCCGTGTTGATCGCGCATCGTACATATATATCGGCTCCATTACCGCCCATCCCACATAGTCTATAACAAAGGATGTTAACCCCAACCCGTCTTTGGTTTGGCAATGACGCCGAAATCTCCATAGGCCCCATGATTCTAAGTTGCATTCCACGCACGCAGCCTCTACCTTCGTTACTCTTGAGTTTGCGGGTCCAATCAGACCAGAGGCCGTCACGTCGTCGCTCTCCGGTGGGCGCTTCTCCCCGACGGCCCCTACTTATTAGTGTCCCGATCTGATTCTGGAGACCTCCACCTGCATAAGTGATGACGTTCGTATTTCCTTCAGAAAACAAAACAGACACTTAGAAATGCAAGGGTAAAAAAGCCGGCGCGATGAAACGGACCGACAAATGAGCAAGGAAACCTGGCACTGTCCGACTGTTGTTTTCTCCTGGCCGATCTCCTCAGCTCCTATGTCATACGAAAGTCTCACAGACTTGCTTGGCGTCCATGACAAGCAACCACCCTTGGCCCGGCCATTGATGGACAGCCCAGAGGCAAGCGCGAGAGAGCTGGATGAGGAACCTTCGTTGTCAGCACCTGTCAAAGAGAAAGAGGTTTGTTGATCGCGAGTAATGTTGCTGGGTAATCTCTTGCTGACATCAGCATAGCTCGGTCCAGATATTCTCCCTATCAAGTTCACTTTTGCTCCCTCCGATACCCCCCTTGGTATAGCAGCTCCACACACTTTTATGCACGGTCTCTTCAAAGACGGCAACCTATACGGTCCGTACGTCTCAAACAAATTTGAGAGTTCTCTTCCTCGTATACTAGCCCCCAATTCACCCGAATGGAATGATCCGCCAGCGTTCCCTCCCCGATCGGGGAATCCACACATCAAGGGGTTACGAAAGTTGATGTTGGTTGACTCTCTGAGTCATGGACGAGTTTGGGATGCTTTTCGAGCGAAAGTGCAAGTATATCAAACCAAACTTTTATTCTTCGAAGAATCAGTAATAGTCAAAACCACAGACCCGTCACGGTTTCCCGCAAAAGCCCCACTTCCGGGGGTCTTTACCGACAAGGAGGCAAGGCTTTCCATCTTCCAGGAAAATATGATCTATACCGACTATCTTTATGACTTACAAGGCGAGGTGGTTCCGGGGTCATACGGGCTTTGGGGAGGGAGGCTTGTGTTGGGCGATGACGACGATGATGAGGAAGACGAAGAAACAAGCTGTGAAGTATGGGTAATGATTCTGGAGGATGTCGGCGAAGAAGTAGACGTTACAACGTTGTCGGCAAATGAAAGGTGAGCTCTCATCCTTTGCTTTCCTAATTTTGTTAACATAATGTATAGACACGAAATAATATCTCATTACCGTGAACTTCACAAAGCCGGGGTTCTCCATGGCGACCCGGATCCACGCCACTGGCGTCGCCACCCTGCTGGCGGGTTCCGAATTATTGATTTTGACTCTGCAACAGTTCTGCCTCCGGGGGAAAAGGGTAGGGCGTTGATGGAAGATGAGCTTGACCTTGTCAATAGTCATCTGGTAGAGGAAGATCGGACTTGGTATATTTAGGGTATTACAGGATCATTGCATGTGTCAAGGACCAGTAAGCTATTTCCATCTGTGCTTCGATGATCATGCTGATTGAACAGTTCAGTTTCCCTACTGACCATTATGGACTTGACGGACTTGACTATTCAAACTTCATTATTGCATTAAGCTATCTGTGGGATATACAACCTCATGGTATCGTCGCTGAAATATCACACTATGGACCGCCTCAGAATAGAATCGGACTTGGATAGAGGGGGAAGTAATCTGCGCAGTTTCGGATTACTGCCTTCATGTCAGTCGCAAGTATTCGGTTTATCATGTTTCATGCATGTGCATATCATTGTCGAAGTAGTCTTAATATCCATCTTATCAAGTCCTTTTCGGTTTCATCTTTTTATCCGATGGTAAACTTGAGAAGGTAGGGCGATGAGGTCCCATTCTTGTCTACTGGCCTTCCTCCCCATCAGCATACATGATGAGTACGATCGTTTGTCTGCAAAACTGGCGCCAGCGATCTTGAAGAATGTGTCAGCTGATTGAAGAAGGACAATCATGAATAAGGCCGAATGAATAGTGACGATGGATAGTTGGGTACAATGAGCACTTGTACATCCATGTTGTATTTGTACACATGTTTACAGAAATGCATGTGGAGCCAAATCACTGCGAGAAGGAAGAGTGAAGAGTGGATCGACGGTAGCACGCCACACGAATTTAACTCCGAAAATTTCCGCATTGTCCGTTGAAAAAAAGGGGGATAAAAGAGTGTCTCATAAAGGAACGAGGCCGAGGCGCGAAAAAGCAAGATTACCCACCCCCTGCACGCCGCAATTTTCATCAGCCTCCACTCTACAGTAGATTACGTAATAGTATAATAGGTGGAGGTCCTCCCCGGCAACCTCACGTCTTCATCAAAAACCACTGACATGTCCTTTAGGTAAACTATTTGAACTTGCAAAGGAAGACGAACCACTGACATGTATGCAGACAAGATAAACTCATCCTCCTTCTCGACAGTGGATCTTCACAACAAATAAGGCAGACTGCAGCGAAGCAGATTGCTCGTATAGCTCGTACTTCTTTCGATGCGGCCACATCAAGACCTGATGCCAAACCTGACGTCGACGGTGATAGTTCTATAACACTCCGTAGCAGCGGTGCGGAGGAAGATGCGTGGAACGATACTTTAGAGACTATCAGTAAAATACTCGCGCTTTTCAAGTCAAAGTCATCAGAAACACGACATGCTGCCGCTCATGCCATCGGATTACTCGCAAAAAACATGCCCGAGTACATCCAGATAGCTTCGATCAGCTCGGCATTTCCTACTACACAACCAATAGATCTGCCATATACTCTCAAGCATGGACAGACGTTATTGGCATCCGCGGGCAGAGAGTACGCTGCTAAACCGTTACCGGGAGACAAAGCCAAACGCCGGAAAGCTATGATGGCGTCTGTTGGTTTAGGTGATGCTATCGGATGGGGCGATGATACCGATAAGGTACTCGACGATGATGATGATATGGAGGATGTGAGGAAAACCGCACCTCCCAGTAGAGAGCCCTCGGCACCCCCACCAGATGTTTTCGAGGGGTTGAGTGCGCGGCAGATAACGATGCTTAAGCGGAAGAAGGGCACCAACATTATGGAGGAAGCCAACAAGTATGTTCGGATTGGCGTCTTAATTTTATTTGACCTGATCTAACTGAATTATAGGATGCGTCGGCTCAACGAAAAAGCTGTCGGCAATGGAAGTTCCTCAACAGCGCCTTCTCGTGCCAATTCTCCTGCCCTTCCTGAAGCATCAGCGACGCCTGATTTGAAGGCGGAGATCATCACCGTGGATCCCGGAGCAAAAGCCAGAGCAGCTGAAGCTGGCGGGCAAATAGATCCTGCTCTCGACACTGACGGCAACCCATTGGCATCTTCCAAAACTCTTACAATCACTTCTGGACAGTCCCCATGGACTACTGTGCTTTTTGAAGTCATTCCCGACCTACACGATACGACGTGGCAGACTCGTCATGGCTCTGCATTGGTCATTATGGAGATACTACGTTCTCTTGGTGCATCTTACGCTAATGCCCATCCAGAGCTGTACCACGCCTTATCCCGTCAGCTACTCTCCCTCCTTGTTTTGGACCGTTTCGGTGACTTTGTGGGCGACACTGTCATTGCTCCGGTACGCGAAACTGCGGCTCAGACACTGGGTGTCGTGCTCAAGTATATTTCCACCCCTGGTGTCAAGGAAATCCACCACACTCTTATGGGCATGGTGAGACAACCTTGGGCCAAGAGAGGAAAGGAGGCTGAGAACTCACAAAAGGCCGATAAATTCGCTTGGGAGGTGAGACATGCCGGATTGTTAGGCTTGAAGTATGAGGTGGCTGTGAGGGGAGACTTGCTGTCCACCAAAATGGAAGAGGATGTCAAGCCCGACGTAGAGATGGGGCATTTCAACCTTTTGGATGATGTGGTCGACGCGGCTATCTTGGCGTAAGTACCACTTACATTGAGACAAGGAGCCGTCACTTATTAGACATAGATTGGGAGACGCCGATGATGATGTGCGAACGGTTGCTGCTTCCGCCTTAACACCCATTGCAGAGACCCTTGCCAGTCAGCTGCCTACTGAAGAGTTGGCTAAACTTTTGCAATCGCTCTGGGATTGTCTAGCCGAAGGAGGAGATGAGCTTGGTAGCAGTACAGGTGCAGTCATGGACCTTCTGGGTGCCCTTATCTCCTACTCTCAGGTAATCGCCCTCCTTTCTGCCGACAATAACAACCTAGTCTCTCATGTCTACACCTTCCTTCGTCATCCTATCGCTTCCGTGCGTTTATCGGTTGCCAATATTCTTCTTGCATTTTCACGCCTTTCTTCAATACCGAGACAATGGTCTTCTGACGGTTACTTCTCATTCTTATTCCAAAATCTTGTTTTGGAAGAACGCCAGGACGTGAGAGATGTTTCTTTCCAAGCTTTCGAGACGTCTCTCGTCGAGGCTTCTGACATGCCTGAGGGCGTTGATGGTGTCCTTGGAGGCGACGTTGAAGACTGGTATTCCATCGTCATGACTCCCATTGGCGTTGCTCTGGATGACAGCCTCTTCAGGAGACCGACAAAAGCAACTGGGCAGACACACAATGTGGACAAGGCGATGATGGCGGGAGACATGTCACTTATCTCGATGGATACGGCATTGCAGACGAGGATAGCTGGAGCGAAGGCTTTGGCGCTGTTGAGACGTTACAAATTGACAGAAGTAAGCCCCGTTGGAGTGAGCGCCAGATTTGAACTGACACTGCCCTCAAGGTCAACGACATAAAGCTCTTGCGGCAATTTCTTGGTTCAGCAAGTTCCCATCAGACATTCTTGGCTTCAGTCATCATTCAAGAATGGGCTCTTGACACTGAATCACGAGTATCCGATCCATTCTCATTTAGTCTCGGCACTTCCAACCCGGACATCGAGTCCTTATCGACTCTCCTCATCGACCGTATCGGAAGTGCTCCCCCTTCGACGTACCACGAGATGGCAATGGTACTGCAAAGAATCTACTCTGAATGCAGCGCTTTGCTCACTGCGTTTAATGTGGAAGGCAAGCTTTCTAAGGACAAAATTCCTTCCTTGCCCAAACGTATTGATCCTCTCAGCAATGCTCCAGATGTCTTCTCCATTGAGTCTGCTCAACAAGCTGTCACTACGCAGTTCGACATCTTAGCAGGCAAGCTATCCAAGAATGCCATAAAAACTGCATTGCCCTCTCTTCAAGATAGGAGAAATAAGGTGATGGGTTCTGTTGGATACTTCTCGATTATGAAGGAGAAGTATGATGTACAGGTCATGGCAGGTATTGCAGGTGCGTTGGTGGCACTTAAGGTGATGCCACCCAAATTTGGACCGGTTATTAAGAACTTGATGGACGGCGTGAAGAAGGAAGAAAATGAGATCCTTCAGAAGAGGGATGCTTTCTGGGTAGCTGCTTTCATCCAATACACAACATCACCCTTCTTTACTGGTCGAATCAATCCCTCCGACAAGGTCGTCAAGAATCTTTTTACCTTCCTTTGCCTCGACACTTCTGTCACTCCCGTGTTCTCGCCGACCGCCCAGGGTGCCACGGAAGGCATCATCACACTTCTCGAGGAGAAAATAGCGGCAGCAGCTGCCAGTGCTAGGAAGAAGGACATCGTGGAAGAGAGTGACGAGCAGATCGCGAGCCGCATGACCAGAAGAGGTGCATTGGAGACATTTAAGGCCATGGCGAAAAGGTTTGGTTCGAACCTGTTTGAGAAGGTCCCCAAGTTCTGGGAGGGTGTTAGTGGTGCGCTACTGGCCAACTTCGTCGGTGGTAAGCCTTCGCTCCCCTGACAGTTCATCGGTCGCTGATTATTTTGTAGGAGTGAACATCGAACAAGTTGACCAAAATTTGACGACCAACGTTCAAGCCGGTCAAGATTTGATTGACGCTCTGACTTCTCTCCGTCTAATCGCTCCCGAGCTTGACCCTGTTCTTTACTACAGACTGCATGACCTTTTTTCACCCATAATCACCGCCCTACAGAGCTCGTATTCAGTTGTCCGGAATGCGGCGGCTCAGTGCCTCGCTGCTATGTGTGACGTGATGACAGACGAGGGCATGAAAAGGGTTGTAGATGACGTGGTACCCCTGGTGGGTGATGCAAAGAAAGCCTACTCCCGACAGGGTGCTGTAGAAGCCATTCATCGTAAGCTATTCTTATTGTGACAATATGCGTGTGCAGCCGTTAATAGTATCATGTTTAGGCATCATCAAGACTCTCGACCTCAAAGCTCTTCCGTATGTCCTTTTCCTCATCGTCCCCATCCTGGGTCGTATGTCAGATCCCGATGAGCACGTCCGTCTGCTATCAACCAGCACGTTTGCTTCCCTCGTCAAGATGGTCCCCTTAGAAGCTGGTATTCCTGATCCTCCTGGCTTTTCTGCGGATCTTCTAGCGAAGAGAGATGAGGAGCGCAAGTTCCTCATGCAGTTGCTAGATGGCAGCAAAGCTGAGCAGTACCAAATCCCGGTGGAAATCAAGGCTGAATTACGACAATATCAAAAAGATGGTGTCAGCTGGCTGGCGTTCTTGGCGAAGTATCAACTGCATGGCATTCTCTGTGATGGCGAGTTCCCCAATATTAAAATCCTTACCGAAGCTAATGAAAGTTGTTCAGATATGGGTCTCGGTAAGAGTTTGCAGAGTATCTGTATAATTGCGAGCAAGCACCACGAGCGCGCCGAACGCCATAAAGCTACCCAGTCAATTGATTCGGCCCATCTTCCGTCTCTAATTGTCTGTCCTCCTACTCTCACCGGTCATTGGTATCACGAAATCCTCAAATTCACTCCTCACCTCCACCCGGTGCAATATGTTGGTTCCACCTTTGAACGTACTACCCTTCGTCGATCTCTTTCATCTTATGACGTTGTAATTTCCTCTTATGAGTCCATTCGTTCCGACATTTCTGAACTCTCCAAATTTAGCTTTCTCTACTGCGTTTTGGATGAAGGGCATATCATCAAAAACACCAAGACCAAGCTAGCTGTGGCTGTGAAGCAAATCAAAGCTCAACACAGATTATTGCTTTCTGGTACTCCTATTCAAAACAATGTGCTTGAGCTTTGGAGTCTGTTTGATTTCTTGATGCCGGGATTCCTGGGTAATGAGAGAACATTCAATGAGAAATTCTCGAAGCCGATCTTGGCCGATCGAGAGGGTAAGGCTACTCCAAAGGAGCGTGAAGCAGGTGAGGGTTTCGTTGCAAAGTTTTGACTTGAATCCTGATCAGTCCCCAATAGCCGCAAATGCCCTTGAGGCTCTGCATAAACAGGTTCTTCCCTTCCTTCTTCGTCGACTCAAAGAAGATGTCCTGAACGACCTTCCGCCAAAGATCATCCAAGACTACTATTGCGAGCTTTCTCCCGTACAACAACAGCTTTACGACGAGTTCTCTCGCTCCAAAGCGGCTGAAGAAGCCGGTATGGAGATTGAGAGTTCGACGAAAGAGGGTCAAGGTCACGTTTTCCAGAGTTTACAGTATCTCAGAAAGCTGTGTAACCATCCTGCATTGGTTCTGGACGGCGAGCCGCAGAGATTTAAGGAGATACAGAAGAAGATTGGTGGCGGGCCTGCATTACATGATTTATCGCATGCACCAAAGATGGAGGCTTTGAGGTAAGTTCATTTTTGACTGATGGCGTTTTTAATTGGATACTGATGGATCTTGTAGGCAACTGTTGCAAGACTGTGGTATCGGTCTGCCGCCCGACAAGCTTGCTGACGACGTCACCACTCATCGAGTCCTTATCTTCTGTCAACTTCGTCCCATGCTCGACATTATTGAGAAAGATCTTTTCGGTACTCATATGCCCACAGTATCTTACATGCGTCTTGATGGTTCCACTGATCCTCGGAAGCGACATGCCATCGTTCAGACGTTCAATGCGGACCCTAGAATTGATGTTTTGCTGTTGACGACGAGTGTTGGAGGTTTGGGTCTGAACTTGACAGGTGCCGACACCGTCATCTTTGTGGACCACGATTGGAACCCGATGAAGGATTTACAGGCGATGGACAGAGCGCATAGGCTGGGCCAGAGAAAGGTCGTGAATGTGTATAGGTTGATTACTCGCGGAACATTGGAGGAGAAAATTATGGGGTACGTATTGAAGCCCTTAGTATCAAATCGCAAGGCTGACAGTATGTTGCCAGTCTACAACGGTTCAAGCTGAACATTGCCTCGTCCGTCGTAACCCAACAAAACGCCGGTCTCGGATCCATGAACACAGGAGAAGTGCTCGACTTGTTCAAGGTTAGTGTCGAAGGCGAACCAGTAAAGACGAAATCTGCCGGAATGGGTGCGGTGTCTATGAGCAAAATGTTGGAAGAGTACGTGCATATTTCTGTTTATTATACGAAAGTGTCATCAAACTAATCATGTACGTTATTTGTTCTCTAGGTTGGATGAGCTTCCACCAGAGGATGAGTACGCAGAGTTGTCATTGTCAAATTTCCTTGGCAAAGTATAAGATGTGAGAATAGAACATATGCGTTTCCTTTACATTCGACATTGGTGTGACATTAGTACAAGTATATGCATAGGTATAGGTATGGAGCATTAGATGTTTATATGCATTTTGCATTCATTGCGATCTTTTACTGTGGCATGCGAGCAAAATACAGAGAACGTATTCTTGAGGGATCTGTTTTGGACATATAGACTGGATTCCCACCGTACCTGGGCCAAAAAATGACAAAGAAAACGCCATATGTCCCAATATACTTGGGGCATTTGTTCGTGGCAGCTAGCGGCATTTGAGTCCGGGTTGCCGTTTGCGGGAACGGGAAGACGTCATCGGCTTCAGGAACACCCGTACTGGACGACTATTTTCATGAGATGCTTGGAAGGCTTCTTTTGACGGGAAAGCCTTGGGACTTGGAGGCGGCGGCGCCAGCAGAGTAAAGGGTGTACGTTGTAGCTGGGAAAACATCGCTGAGAGGACACCAAAACCTGCATGCATGAGCTATTGCTTTTTCAACTCCAGTTTTGTCTGTACCCAAAGTAAGTGGCCACAGCCGGCAGAGCAGAGACAGCACTAACAGGGCTCACCGCGAGCACAGGAATCATTCCCTTAAGATCTTGATAAGACACTAACACGATTCTCGTTTCGTTTGCTGTAGCGTCAAAACTTCGGTCGACTTTCGACACCATTCTTCAAGTTCCCTCCTCTCTTATACTGTAGTCCTCCCCTTTTTCAACGAAAGACTGTGCGGAGAATTGTGCATCCAGCGGCTGCCGTTCACCCAGATCATCTTCGCTTCCCCATCGGCTCAGTTTACCCTTTTCAGCATCGTCCCACCTAGCATTCGTCAAGCCACGATATAACCACAAAGAGTATACCCACACCCTCTTCACTCATTCGCATTTACATATAATAGTGTCTATCTATCAATATCGCATAATCATATACGGTTCTTTAATACCCTGTCAAAAAAGAAACTTGTGTTCAGGTGATCATTATCGACATTATCCGTTTGCCAAGTACATTGTCGCTTTCTCAAACGCGGTTCATCACCAGCAGCAGGGCACAAATCGTACGTTCTTCCTATCTATGCCTTCAAATTACACAGAGTGGTTCCTCCGCGCTCTCTCAACCCATGTGCCCCTTCCTTAACACTGAAGCTAATACTATCAATAGATTATACTTGTTTCATTCTTGTCCCTGGTATATCCGACATCTTTGTGGCATCCTTCAACGGCACAGGATCGCAATCCATCACTCAACCCATCAGGTATTAGCACCAGCGACGTCAGCGTAATTCAAATTCCCCAAAGCTATCCACGATTCCTTTGTAAAGGACGCAGAGTGTGAACGTCGTTGATCTTCCCATATTGGAATGACTGCGAGCTTGCGCTGGCATATCCAACACAAATACCATCGCAAATCACATTCAGAAGAGCTGGGAAGCTGTTTCGGTAACCTAGCAACGCAGGCTACCCGGAGTGAGTAACAACTCTGCTTCATTTCATTCATCTCTTCGTTCTCATTCTCCCATTCTGCTACGTACTACGTGATCAACCATCCCCGAGGATAAAACGGGACTCTCTTCTGTTCCTTTTTTCTTCTCCCTGCAACCTCACCTTCAACCCCGCTTGGCTCGTGCCGGGTGATCTACCTACACATCTATTAATTTTCCTTTTGTGTATTTAACCTACTGGCCTCACTATAGCAGACACTAATTGGCTTCACTCCATAGTCTTTTTCAGTCATACAATCTGCACTGTTCCTTCAATCGATTCCCCAGCAAAGATCCTTTAATATAACGCTGTCGTGTTGAAAACGTTGAAAGGCCTTTTGAAGAGAACGGAGAACCAGAAATCTGTTGGCACCCTCAAAGTACTATCGCTCTTGTTCTTCTTTTAGTTACCGCTAGCTAGCCTGTGTGCGTCGTGTAAGAGTATTTTTGGTTGTGACTCGGTGGTGAGTGCCGGTATATCATCAATCTGAGGGGACGCTGATCGTTTGTAGATGTCCGCCCTTGACTCTCTTCTTCCTACCCTCTCTCGGTCAAGCTCATTATACGTCTCTGACGCACCTCGTACTGTCTCTCTTCTCGATACAAGCTCCTACTCGCCCTTTCCAACCTTCCCTGGTACACTAAAGACCAGCGATCCTTATGGTCTGAGCACGTTCTTGCTCCATCCTGAAGATGCTTTATGGAAGTACGTAGACCCGATACCTGACCCGCATGCGAGCACGTCGTCAGGGGAAGAAGATGAAGATGATGCACCTACCAAATCTAGACCGCAAACTGTGAGGAAGCAAAAATCGCTGGGACTGCTCAGACCGAGCCCTTTATCCCAGCCTCCTATCGCGACGGACGAAACGGAAAAGTCCGATAAACAACTGGGAAGAAAGCGGAGCCTCTCTATGGGCGAGGAAACGAGGCCATCACCGACCCAGCAAAAGGAGGTTGTCGATTCTTTTCGAGCGACGGCCCCCGCGACACCAGTCAGGGAGAAGAGTAAGCTGAAAAAAGCATTCGCTCTAGGGAGGATGAGTGGACGTAAATCTGAAACCGCACAGCCCGTGCCTATCCCACCGGTACCCACAGTTTCTACCCTGTCCCTTGCTGAAGATGACACCATCGGCCATCCTGTCACACCACTTTCCACGCGCTCCAGCTCTAACTCCACATTGTCCTCAGGTTCGTCAACGTGTAGCTCGGACGACATCAAAACTCCCGCCGAAGGTCAACTTGTTGAAGTCATGATTGAAGGCAAGGTGTTGGCGAACGCATTAGAGGAGAAAAGCAAGAAGAAGGGTCGGAGCGTGTGGGGCTGGTTTGGTGGTAAGAAGATTAAGGGCGACGGGTCTCAAGTTTCGCCCAAGATCTCAGCCAAGAGTACCCCGAGCTCAAGTACAACTGACCTCCTCGCCGTTCCTCAAAGTTCACCACCTGAATCAAAACCCCAGACTGCCATCAACCTCCTTTCCAATCAATTCCCAGTCGAACATACGTACCTTACAAATCAACTCCGTGCATCATCCCTCCGCAAGATTGCTCAGCTTAAAGCGCCATCCCCTCATCCATTTGCTCTTGCTCTCGCTCGTCAGCACCGTAAACTTCCTGACGAAGTTGCCTTGTCAATACAGTCTGGAAGACGCGTTTTTCCCAAGAGCGTCAACTCCTTTACAGGACTTGCAGACCTCTCACCCGCTCAAGGTGGTTTGCGTCTGGGCTTGGCGGTGCGAGATGTGATGATCAAACTTGATAGGGGAGAGCAACCCCAAGGTACGATAATGGCTCGTCGCAATTCCAAAAAGAACCTTGTTCCTCGTCCAAAAGGTGTATTGGACTTTATCAACCGCCCACCGTTCGAACAGCGTAACTTTGTGTATTTCCCGGATGGTGTGTACTCGCCGATATCAATGGCGCGACCCGGGTACGGCGTTTGGGAGCTGGATTTCTCAGCGTACATACAGGGACTTGGGGAGCTTCATGAAGTTTCAAGCATGCGCAATGTGGAAAGGGAATCGAAGGAGTCGTCCAAGGCTGTGCAAGAGGAAAGGATTGAAGAGGTTGTAGAGATGAAGGAAGTTGAGGACGTACAAGATCCGCAGGCGGCGTTGATGGCTCTTACTGCCAAAGAGACAAAACCTGTTTTTTCTCCCGATCAACTAGAGTCACCATCACCTAACCCTTCCTCCCCTCGTGTAAGCTCTGAAAATTTACGGCCATTCTCATCATTGCGCCCCATCTCTCAAAGACGTATCTGTCAGAGCTCTGACGATGAAGATGACGAACCTCTCAGCCTTACCAAACGCCGATCACAACTCCTTGGTGCCAAACCATCTCAGCCAAGTCTCACTTCATCTCTTGATACTCACGTTCGCAATCTTTTCCAACCACAAGCTGCCGTGGACCCCGCTTCTAACCGTCTGTCTTGTTTGGCGCCCCCTGTAATCGACCCCCAAGCCGCAATGCTTGAGGTCCAGCGTGCTCGAGAAAGACGAGAGCTCAACAGGCGAGGCGAAAACGAAAAGCGTGCGGAAGCGGAAAGATTGATAGAGAAGATGAGAGATAGGAATACCAGGGGCGTATCCATGATGGACCTCAAGTCTGCACCCGATTTGAGCGTAAGGGATAAGATGCCGCAGCATAAGAGGGCCTCGAGCAATGGGAGCAAGCTGGACTTGGCTCATTTTCAAGCTGGTGGGAGCAGCCCTCAGATGAGGTACCCACCTACTCCTCAACGTTCTAATACCCAACCCATGCCAACTGCTCGAGCACATGATGGACAAAGGCGAAGCGTCATGTCCCTCGTCGATTCTTACCCGCCACCCCAAATCATGCTGTACGCGCCCCCCTCTTCTAACCCCGGTTCCAAGCGGCCTGAGATGGTCAAAGCCAAAACTGAGCTGGAAAAGGATCATTCAAAGAGTCGATTCCATTCGTTTTATGAGCAGCGAGGGGGTGTAGTTAGCGCCTCGAATTTGAATAGGCGCGAGAGTCAGGTAACAATGGTGCCACCTCACCAACAGGATTATGTCCAGCAAGGGGCGACTAGGGGATCCATGGTATTGGGATACGGAGCTTCTGGAATGGGAGTGGGTACTGGAGATAAAAGAAGCTCTAGGATGGCGTGAGCAGCTGGCGAGAGAGGAGGCAAAAAAAGGACATTTGTCATCGTTACTATCCTTTGTCACGACCTTTTGTACATTATAATCGTCCACATCTTCATGATGGCTTCCATTTATTCTATGCTTTTCGGATTATTTAGACATTCCTCACAATTCATAGCCTATTAGATAACAAAAAGGCCTCGTTCAGTTTGATTTTGTACACTTTAACGACATCACCTTACTCTCCAGTTTCATTCATAAAAATATTTTTATTTTGAGTCTGGCATTTTATCATTACCATATTTCATTGGTAGGCTTGTACATGTACTCAATTTAGTCCATCAGTTGGCGACTTGACACAATGTTCTAGTATAAACGTGGCCTGAAAAAGAAAATAGTCAAAACACAAGCTTAGAACAATTGGTACGTCCAGTACCTCAATGTACTTGTACTCCCATATACCATAGATTGACCATACACAACTCCTTTTCATAAGTCGAACACGTAACTCTACCTATCTTCTACACATGCAGCATCAGGCCTCTTCTTACTTGTTTCGGTACTTCTAATCCGGGCTCTTCGATCCTTGGCGCATTGAGAATTCCGATCTCTCCCAACACATATTCCTCCGACCACCAGTCATAATCACTCCTCCAAGTATCGGCATTAAGCCAATTCGTCTTGTTGGGGACGAGATGTACAGCTCCGAATGCATTGTGTCTGTCACCATAGCAAGTGAAATCGATGGTATGCTCGCCCTTTGGAAGGGTTCCAAGTTCAAACGCATAGGGCTCATGCACAAGCAGCGCTGCGCGGGAACCATCGACGTCGACTGATACGGCAGGGCCGGCGTAACGAGCAACTCTGATAGCTTGAGGAGCGTTACAAAGAGAAGTAAATGTACAATGGTACGTGATATTGCCCGTGTAGAATGGAAGGTTTTGGCGTGTGATGTCACCCCATTCCACGGTCGATAGGTCAAGAGGAACGATGGACGTCGTTCTGCCTCGAACATCGACACCGAATGAACCAAGGATATAGATGCGCTCAAGGTTTGTAAGCATACCATAATCATACTCGAGTTCGATCATATGTATTCCCTTGGTGATATAAGGCAAGGGGATAGTCTTGATTGATTTATCGACCCACCACCCGTCAACCTTCATCTTCGCTTCCTGTCCATCCAGCCACATCTTGACTTTGTCAGCACTCTCAATCGCCAGATGGGCTCCTTGCACTTCGCATGCTGATGTGAATGCGAAGCGCAAACGAAGCTTGCCTATGGGCTTGCGAGAAGATGGGGAGATAGTGTAAGGTTGACGGAATTTGGCGCCTTTGAGAAACAGGCCGAAACGTCGGCGAAGGAGCTGGTCGATGGCCAAGATCTCCTCTGAGGAGGAGGACCAAGGCTCGTCATCCCATTTGTAAGTGCAATAATCCAGTAATAGGGCGTTGGGTTCAGAAAGGGAGATGGATTGGAGTTTGACCTTTAAAAAAATCCACGGTTAATTACAGATCAAATGAAAGCTGAAGAAACTTACATCGGCCACTTGCTTGTATTGTCTCCTCAAAACCGTTTGAGGCTTTCCATTCTTCGAAGACCCTTGAACGAGATGCAAAAGCACACTCTCACATCCGTCAAACCAATATTTGAGATAGGTCCACCCATCCCTTTGATCAGATTGTATCACCCATGCATCTGCATCCCCCTTCATTGTATCAAGGAGCTGCGATAACCTCGTATTTTAGTAACCATCCTGCACAAGGACGAGGATTTACTGACCTCAATTTTCCATTCCCCTTTGAATCCGACTTCCACAGGAGTACTCTCCTTACGGTCGGTGTTACATACAAACACCCAACGTTCTTCACCTTCTTCCCTCATCTGGTAAAACAAGGTATCAGCTCTCTTGCCTTGAGTCCTATACAAGGTGCTCTCATTGATTATCATATCAACGTCTCTGAAGGGCTGAAGAGCAGACAGAATCTGGGCTCTAGACCATGGAAGTGTGATCGCCGTGGGTATGGAAGGTGGTGAGAAAGGAGTGACAGTGTCGACGAGAGTTGGGGAAGAGCCCGCGAATATAACTTTACCCCCCTTTTTCGCAAATCTGTCCAACCTTTCAAGAGTGGTAGACCGGATGGTGTGAAGGTTTGGGGCAATAACCACATCGTACTTGCACTCTCCAACAGGAAGCGTACTATTAATGTCATCGAGCGAGGTGAGTTCTGGAAAGAGTGACTCGGAGATAAAGTCAAAATCGATGTGGCTGCCGAGTAGCCACTCTGTAAGCTGAGCAAATGCCTGTTCGCGATAATCGAGCTCCTCGGTATTCTTGTCCTTTGGACCAAAGCAGAGCCAATAGCTCTCGATAGGATGGATGACAGCTACTCTGGTAACAGGCCTACCTCGAGTTAAAGCGTAATTGACTCGTGCAAAGTGATCTTCGATTGTCTTGTACTCCTTCCACCAAGGGGATTGATAGCCGATACACGCAGGATAGTCCCTCTTCGCTTCCCCTTCCATCGTACTCCAGAACAAATGATGCACTCTAAGTGTGACTCCCAACGCCGCTTGCCAGTCTCCCTGCCCTTTATGACCCTCAAAAGTGAACTGCCAGCCGGTCACGCCGTAGAGTTCGCTCATTACCCCTGGCCTACCGTACTGACGAGCGACGCTAGCGGCTTGCTTTGTGGTGTTGAGTTCATGTTTGTCGCAGAGCATGTCAATTCCCGGGAACTGCATTTCGCGATAGCAACGCATGACTTCGCCATTCTGAGCTGTTTGGGATGTCAAGGTGGGTTCCTAAGGGTCTGGATCAACTTAGAGACACCATAGATATAGAGGATACTTACTGCATTCATATGCCCAATACACATAATATTGTTTTCTGCACACCATTTTGCGATCGTGCCAATATAATTTGTTGAAAAAAGTTCACATACATGATCCAAGAATTGAGATCTTGTGGTATTTGGCTGCCCATCTGCAGGGTCCCAGACGAGTCGAGGTAGAAGTTCCAGCAAATCTCCACCTTTGCTAGCTTTGAAAGAATCAATGATCCCTCTTGTCCAGGGGAGGAAGATGTCCTGAAGTTTCTCAGCAGCATTAAGGGTTGACATAGGACAATATTGCGGCTCATCAGTGAAAATTGAGGGTACAACGCTCCCGAAGCTTGAGCCTACATGTTCCTTGTAGACTTCATGCGTGATCTCGATAAAGCGAGAGGTCATCTCTTTGCTCAGGAGATCCGTGTAAGTCTGGTCTCCGAAGAAACCGCTATCAGGCAAAGGTTCGGCATAAGCATACCATACGACTTCAGAAGTTTCGAGGTCGGAAGAGGAGGAGATGATACGGGACGACTGAAGAAAGCCGTCTTGGAGTTTGATGGCGTACGTAGCCAAAAGGGTACCGAGCTCGCTCCGCATAGGTGCGGCGTTGGCAATGGGAAAATCGCTACCGGCAGTTTAGCTGGAATCTTTGGCTAGTTACAGGGATTTTCTTACGGTTTGGTGTACCCTAATTCTGAACCATAAGCCCAGGGGGTGAACAAAAGATGCAGATGTCGGAGTTCTGGATGTCCTTCGAGAACCTTGCCTCCCGCAAATCCACTAGGCCATCTAAGTTTCTATCAGCCGCGTGGCTTCTACAAGTGGACAATTACATACCGATCCTCATCATACAGGAATGCTGACATTCCCCTCTTCTTTGCCTCATCTACACATCCCTCAACAATGCTCATAAATTCTTCTCCTAGATAGGGGATATCCAACCCGACACGGGTGTGCATGTGGAATCCGCCCATTCCCATCTCCTCAAGCATCTCTATTTGACCCACAGTGGACTGTTTCTCTTGCTTGGTTACCCACCCCCAGAAGGGCGCTCCCCGGTACTCGCTGGGGGGGCTTTTGAAAATATCCAAAGAGAAAGGCCGGCGGGATGATGGGTAGGTGAGGGGGTTGACCGACATAGTGTAGTGTGGTTTGTGACCTTCCGACAGAAGAAAGGTTGTCACGGGAGATGGGGGCAAACTGCCTCATTGTACTGTATTTTAACAGCAGCAAGGTAAAGATTACCCAGACGGTCACGATCCATCATTACGGGATGAAAAAGCACCGTCAAATCCGGTCAAACTTATCTCGCATTATCTTAGTCCGCGGGCCGCCGAGCTCGGGCTATTTTCTTTTGTACGCGCGGCGCTTACATACAGATTCCAGTCAAGTGACTTTCTCTGCACATTGAGGGCACGTCATACAACCAAACGCATATGGGAAAACTGATTTGGCAATAAACTATGATTTTAGATGCGCTCGAGAAGTTCCAAAAAAAAAATATCGAGTGAAATGATGTACTCAGTCCTTCTCGCGACATTTACAATTACGTAATGTCAATCGGAACCAAATAAAACCTCACCGCATGCAATCGGAATACAGTCCGTCGCAGTCATGGTCGTCAAGCGACGAACGGAACGGACAAGTTCCATTATCTTTTCAATTGTCGGTATACGTCGGTGATTGATAGCATAGCAGATAGATACGGCTCGGGGATATCACGAAGACACCACAAATATTTTTACTTGCCTCCCAAAGATCGAGCGTTGCCTTGTGACATCGAAGATTAGTAACGATGTCACCAATCCCATCGAATCTCCAAGACTTTACCATCAAAGCGGCCAACCTTACCCAGGCCAAGCAATACTATACAGAAGCGTATCCTATTTGGGGATCTGATGGTCAAACCTACAAAGTCAGTATGGTTCTCTGCTTGCAACTTCGCTGAAAGGGACACAGTAAACGACTGAATAATAATTTCTCCCCATGTAGGAATATTGGGGTGCTTATCAAAAAGAGTAATCTTGCCCCATGGGGTCGAGATTTATTCTTAACATGGTATGTTCTTGTTGTCGATCCTAGTCCTCAACATTATATCATAATAGTTTGCTGATACAGTCGTAGGGTACTCGTACGGAAAAACGACCCGGATGGCGAGATCTACGCAGGATGTAAAACGTGAGCACTTGTAGCCGTTCCATCATATGTTTGAGTCTTGCCAACAGTCGCAAACTATTTGTTCGTAGATACCAACGCAAGCCTTTGTCAAACATCGAAATGCAGATACAATAGAAGAGGGTTACATATATGCGATTGCTTGTGTGCTGACTCCCAAGAAACACCTTCGTAGGTCTTCCAATTACATTATTAGTTTGTCATCTTATTCATATATCTGTAATATTTGTTTTCCAGGGAATGGTTATGCTACTCACTTCCTTAGTCTTCTCCATGGGCATCTCGGTGATCCAAAGACACTCTCTTCTATGCCAGAACCATCTGGCAAAGAGGAGCCTTCCCGTCCATCCACCTCCAAAATCACCTCCCCCGCCCCCAAAGCGTTGGGCTCTATTCTATGGTCAGATATCGGATCAACATTCTATTCCCGCTGTTTGATTGGACAAGGTCGGTCAGGGTGGGTGGTCGATGATTTCTTGAACGGAGAGCTTATATGGAAGGTAAAGCCTTCCACTGGACCTCTTGAAGATATCTTCTCTTTGATCTTCGAGGAGGACCTCGTTTCTGTTGGAGAGGAGCTGTCTTTAAGAGCAATGGAAAAGCTGGAAAGGTCAGACACTTCTAAGAGATCGGTCTTCGTACCGGACCCTTCAAGCCCTGGTGGACTCTCGTTCTTACCCGTTAGAATTCTATGGAAAGACCCTACAGGTACTCCGCGACCCGTGGGGATCCGAGTCAAAACCTCATCATCATCCTGCAGCACTAAATCGCCATTCTTAAAGTCATCAGAAGACGCGATCATCCTCTTTACCATATCCCCCCCTTCCACATGGGATCATCTCCTTGTAACTTACATCTCCAACCTCAGTCCTTCTCAACTTCCTTCCATATTAAGAGCACTCGATATTCTGGCTACGGAAGCTGGGCAGAAAGAAGGGTGTGTATGGGGGCTTGATCAGGGAAGCGAGCTAGTACAGACCTGGAAAGGATTGCCAGGAAGGGAAGTTAGGGTGGGAAGAAAGGGAGAAGTCGATGGGCATTTATTGGGGGTTGCTTGGTATGGCAAGGAAGAAGATAAGGGGGTCTGTGGAGATGGACAAATGTGGGGATGGTGTTAATCTATAACAGATGTGAATCATTCTGATACGGAGAATCGTCGACATCAAAATCGCTTAGAAAAGGACGCGGAAGATGTATAGAAGTCATCGCCAAGTTTATACATTTGTACCAGATGCCAATAAACCCTAAAATTGAAACAGCGAATCGAAGTATTGAAAGGTGAATAAAAAGAAGCGTCAGTCTTGTCATTTTTAGATGCTAGGCGGATGGTTATAGAATAGTATACAAGATGCTATTCCGTCACTGACAGACGCCTCATACGCATGCGTGTTTCAAAGCCACTTTAAAGGAGAGCAAGGACAGCACCGGCAACGGCGAGGACACCACCCACAGCAGGAGTGACCATACTTGCACCTGAGGAAGAGCTGTTAGAAGAAGAAGAAGCGGAGGCAGATTGAGAGACAGAACGAGAGACGGAGCCGGAAGTGGTACCAGACACAGCAGAAGTGTGCTGAGCAGCGGAGGTGGTGGAGGCGACAGCAGCAGCGGCAGAAGAAATGGTCTCACCGCCAGAAGAGGCAGCGGCGGAAGAAGAGCTGGAGGCAGCGGCGGAGGCAGAGGCAGCAGCGGTAGCGGAATTGGTGCCAGCAACGTTAGAAGCAGTGCCGATGGCGACAGCGGCTGTGTCAGAAGCGGCAGCGCCACCGCCGGAAGCAGTGAGGCTAGGGGCGGTATAGCCGCCTTTTTATTGTGTCAGTAAGGCTAAGGCTTCCAAGTGAAGAGATGCAATTAACGCACTAGTAGCGATGGTGGGGAGAGCCTTGGTGGTAAAGTTCTGGCTGGCACCAGTGTAGTTCTGGTTGACACAGGACTCCTGAAGACTCTGGAAGTCGGCGATCTGGGTTGCACCCGCGTTGCCATTGGCAGTATTACAGGAGGCACAGCTGAAAATGTTCTGAAGGTAAGTGCCGTCACCTAATGAGGGGAACGTCAACGCTGAGTGCAATAATGTGAATTTCGCCGAAATACTTGACTCACATTGGCAGGCAACGTCAGAGGAGTTACATGTGGGGAAATCACATTCAAAGAAACACTGAGAGATGGCCGCAGGACAGGCAGTCTGAGCGGAAGTCAAGACGGAAGCCATGGCAGAAGCATCATTGGAGTTCAAGCAGGACGCGCAAACAGTCGCGTCGGAGGGGAAGTTGTTGCAGAAGCAGCTGTAGACCTCGACACCATCGGTGTAAGTAGTCTGCCGAAGAGTTAGTATATGGCGCGTCGACGCGTTACAGAAATAATGCTTACCTCACAAAGGTAAGCAGCCATAAGGGTCTGAGTACAGTCAGACGCGCAAGTCTGTGGGATCTGCATGAGGGATGGTGAGTTGTCGATCATCAACTTTATGAACATCTTAACTTTTTCGGATCACTCACGTATTGCCAGTTGGGAGCAGCCTGACTATGGACGACAACAGCACTGATGGCTAAGGTGGCAACGAAGAAGAGAGTCTTGGACATCGTTATAAAATAAACTTTATTATTAGAAAGCTTAAGAAAAAGCGTCAAGAAGAGATTAAAAAACTGAGTAAACCGCCAAGAGAAGAGTAGAAGACAAGCAAAAGGAAAATAGGAAAGAAGTGAATGGGTAAGGGGGGATTTATATGGATCTTACGGGGTTGGCGGGGCTGGTCTAACGGGAGCAGAAGAACATTCTGATTACTTTGGCGGGAAGCGAAAAAGCGATCTGATCATCACGCGTTGTCCAAGCTAACCAAATAAAAATAACAATCAAACAATCAAAACACGAAAAAAAGGCGTCAGGGACAGGCACCAGGAACTAGGAACTCGGAATTACTCCGGCATACATACTGTACCAGTACACATATCCCCCCCCGGACCTCCGTCCTGGTTGGAATTTAAGGCACATGCTACCATATACAATATTGCTGGCTTTTCCTTTGGCCTTACATGGCAGATGCCCCAATTCAATGCTTTCCCCCTTCCCTGGTGATGATTGCAATAACAATGGTCTCAAGGACGCCAAGACATCAGATATAATAAGAGTTTATAGAGGGGAGGAGGATGTCCATCGATCGCCGCCATCCCTGATGGGTGAGGACAGAGGATGTTTTTTGTTGCTAATACGCAATTTCACGAAGATACTACTACTGCTAAAATGTCGGTTCGGTCGATATAACTGCAGAAGAAGTGATAAGGGGGCTTAAGAATGCAAGAGGAAGAATAGCAGTACGGCATCTTTGTGGCATGTGCCATCTAACGTCCCACGTGGAAGGATGCATCAAAATAATAAATGATGATGTTGATGCAAAGATGGTTCAGTTGGTGCACAACGAATACCTTGTAGAAACATTTACTATTTCATAGATTCCACAGGTGAGTTGGGCGCATCGCGAGTATCAGGGCGCTCCAGGAAAGAGATCTGATGCGTGAGGTTGTTGATGAAGGTTGTCATGGAAAAGATGAGGGATGGAATAATGTTTTAGAAGGGTTTAATGTCTAGGCAGCATAGTATATATGGAAAGACGGAGATGCTGAGGAAGGAGATCCCCAAGCAAAGGATATGTCGTAAATTTCGTAAACCTTGTAAGCATTTGTAAACTTTGTACATCTTGTATAGCCATTCCTCGTTTTAAATCACTCATCAAATACATCCAGCACAGCTCAGGCTACTCAGGTCTATGGACATCCCCTCTCGTCGTTCCTTCATGCAGAGATCCTCTTTTCCGATTTAGATGACCTTCTCACTTACAACAAGTCTACCGATATTCCAGTGCGTAACTTTGCGAAAAGTCCTAAGAGTTGCGAATTATACGGGCAACAATGGTGTATTACTATACGATACTCTAATGGGAGTAATCATACTTCTCGAAGAAGGTCTTCGCATCTCTCGTCTACAACCTCCTTGTCAGCTCGAAGCGACGACCGCTTAAGCGAGCAACACTTACATCCATCTTGGGCCCTCTCGCCCTTCCTTTCTCCTTTTCCTTCTGCCTTCTCAAATCTCTATCTTCCCTCAACCACTCTAACGCCAACTCGAAAAGTGTTTCCTCTTGCAACCCTTTGTCGGCAAGGGGCCAAGCGATAAGGCCACGAGGAGTTGAGCCGAGCTGGATGTGACAAATTTTTGTAGGGAATTTTTTAAGGCCGTCAAAGATGTGTGTGGCATCTGTTAAGATAATCCTTCGTCAGTGCCATCGACCTAAGAGAAAGGAGGAAAGTTGAATGTAAACACATACAAACAATAGTAGCTCCCCTTATCTCGGATTCAGAGATCAAAAAGTCAATCAAGTCTGCACGAACGAGCACGTCCAGATCAACAGTGACTTCGTCCAAAAGCAAGACATCCCATTCTCCCATAAGTCCCATACAAAGCTGGACCCGACGACGCTCTCCATCAGAGATTTGGTGCATATGCCTGTATAATGGTTAGTGAAAGACGGTTGATACATGCATAATCCTTTTACCAGTCAAGATCGACATCGAGAATCCTCAAAAGCCTATCTCTCCTTTCCTTGTGTCTGTAACCACCCACAGAGTCTAAGAAATGAGAAACAACAATGTCCGAACGAACAACGGGGTTAGAGGACCATTCTGTTCCGAGATAGACGACACCCTATGATCGTCCGTACCGCGTCAGACTACATGCATTTTTGAAATGGACCCGTCTTTGAGCCATAAGGAAGTGAGAAGGAACGCACGCCTGGAGGGTTCATGAAAACGTCCTGCCCCAAGATTCGACAAGTCCTCGTCTTGGTCAACCTCTTGCCTGCTAAAATTCTTAAAAGTGTCGATTTTCCCGCTAAATCCCAGATCAATCATTAGCTTAGCTTACTTTCAGCTAATCACTGTAGAATGTGGGACGAACCTCCGTTAGCACCCAATAACAGACATCTATCCCCCTTTCGAAGCTCGAGATTCACATTTTCGAGGACTGGATCGTCGCCTTCTTTCCATGAATAGGTGAGACTCTGACAGTCGATGGCCAATTGATTCGCTGCTGGCATAATGGTTGTTCAGTGGAGATGCGCCGGATTAGGTAAAGTCTAGAAGAGAGCTAATCGAAAGGAAAAAAAAAAAAAAAAAAAAACACGAGGAAAAGACTGGAAAAGTCATATTGTTGGCTCCATCAATCGATAGATGGTCGATGGGACGAATGCTTCGTTTATTTATGGCGTCAACAATTCGGAGATAGTCCGACACACCAGGTTCTGACACTAATAGTGTAGATGTACCAAAAGGCTAATTTTTTTTCGACGCGCGGCCAGCCTTTTGGAGCAAACTTCTCGATGTAGCAAAGTTTGCTGCGTGTTTGCAAACTATAGTGAGTGGCTTAGGGGGGTACATTGCATAATATTTACTCCCACTTTTATGCATAGGGCAAGGGGAGAACGAGAACGAAGAGGAAGGAAGACCCGTCTGAAGAGCCACAACGAACTGTTTCCCGCTACTAGTAAATATGATATTGTACTTCCCTTTATTCAAGGCTATAATGCTCGACGAATATCCTATAGTGATCAACTCATCTTACACCTCGAATAATGACATCATCGAAAATCAGGCCCCAACCGATACTGACAAGTGGCTCCCAATGTCCGCCTATTTTGATCTACGAGTTCATAAATATCCTCAATGATAACAAGGCCCTTGTATACAACCACGCAGATTTGGCAGCTTCGATCGCTTTACACGCTTAACTTTTGCAGAAATTGGCTTTACCCTTGTTATATTACAACGAGAAACCGCACGAAGGTATCATCCGGTATGTACACAACGATGTATGAAAAGCAGGTGGTCTCCAAATAGCTGTTTTGAAATGTGAGTCGTCCAACAATGGAAACTAATTACGGCTGTCAGATAAAATACGCACACAATTGACAATGCCAATTGCAATATAATCCTCGCATGACCGGATCATTCGGCATGAGAGACGGAGAAGGGTGTGAGAGACTATGGTCCAAGTTAAGCAAGTTGATCAGGTTGGATCGTCGTTCGAATGCTTCGTTGCGACTAATGAATATTCAATTCCGAGTCGATCACGTCAATGAGTTTCATGGCTCAAAGAGAGCATTACCAAATCGCTCGGAAGCGGTTTGGCGAAGCGTTAGAGGGATTGAAAAAGCAGAGAAAGCCGGACGGACAGCCGAAAAGCTGGAAGTTGAGTGGGAGGCACAGAAGGCCAACCAGAGTAAAGCCGGGAGAAAAAGCGATGCACAGCTCAGAGACTAGAAGTGCCGAGAATTAGGTCTAATGATAGCTGAGGCTGTTGCCTTCATCGTGGCTTGGTGAGTGCATCGGACGTAAAAATGCCACTGGCTGAAGCCTGTCACGGCGCTACCCAGAAGCTACGCCCGAAACCTTTACCTCTCTCGGCCGCCGAACCAAAGCACCTCCACCTCCGACGACCGCGGCCGATCGTCTAAATTCTCTTTGGTTTCTCGACATCTCTCTTCGTCCTTCGGTCTCTCTCCGGCCATCTTTCTACCTTCTAGACCTTTTCACGTCTAAAGTCGCATCGGTCAGCCCTTAGTCCGGCTCCTGTTCCTATCAGGCCTCGGCTATTCTGTCCTCGTCCTCTCCTTCTCGCCGCCCCCCTTGATTGAGCGTCGGGCATTACGCTGACCGGCGTGACAACCCTGACAAAGCCTTAGCTTCAGGCAAGGTTTAGAGGAAGCGTTGAAGAACAACGACCACGTAGCAGCGATCCAACAGGCCAACGCTGTTAAAGCGATAACAACAAGGCATGAGACACTGAAACGAGATATTTGTAAGAAAGCGAGGGAATTAGTGGGGCCAGATCGTGAGTATAACCTCCTTCAGATAATAGGAATTGAGGCTCTGACCTACTATTCATTCAAGGAGAAGAGGAATTGCAGTGTTTTTGTCGAGTGCATGAAGCCCTATGCAACTTACAACGGCAGGTGATCACTTACCGTATGACCATTGATCCCATCCTCAAAACAAGATCTGGAACCATGGAGCGTTTGGGTGAGTTGAATTGTGGGAGCGAAATATGCATAAGCTCAGGGTGATTGTACCAGGTGTCGGCCTTGTTGATAAAGTTTTGAAGAAAATTGATGTAATGAAGTTAAAGAGGAGAGTAGCGGCCTACGATAAGGCTGTTGAACATTACATCAATAAGTTTGCATCTGCACAGCCACCAGAAATGGCAAAATCAGTGCAAGAAGTTCTGGGAAAGAAGCCGGACAACCCGTTTTGCTCCGATATCCTCTTCGAGACGAGAGATGCTGCATGGGCGAATGATCGAACATGCCAGTTAGGTCAAAACTATTTGCTTCTGATATATAGCTGACTCACCGATTAATTTAGGCATAAAGGCCCTCCAAATGGGTGACAGACGCCTAGAGGAGTTTAAAAGGCTTCGGGAAGAAACGGTGAGACTTGTACGCCGGGCCTTGAGAGACGGGAACGGATTAATGATAATCTGGACCTATGGATCTTTGCGCTCCGGCTTACTGAGCAAAGTCCTGAGGAGCGCGAAAATGAGGACGGAGAGGCTGAGATGGGACAGGGCACGAGAGTACAATCCAGCAAATGTAATCTTCCCCTTGTAATACCAAACTATAGCGTGCTAATGAAACCATCATGGCTGTAGATACTCCAACTGGGAATAATTATTTGAAGTACCTCCATCTTCTAGCGGAGCTTCGGGAAGAGCACAGGACTCTAAAGCTGCGGTGGATGGGTGATGGATTGATAGAGGTCTGGGAAAATCAGCCCGACCCTTCTCTCTGGAGAGATCAGTGCGATGAAGAGTTGAAAAACGGGATGAAAGACAAATGGGCCGAAAAAGAAAAGGAAGTGGGGCAAATGTTGGATGTTCTAAAGAACAGAAACATTAAATATAGCAACTGGTGAGAGAGGCGGTTTCGTGGGAGAGGCTATCAGTTTCAGGGATCTTATGGAAGAGAATGAAGGAAGATCGCAGCCGACGGGAAGTGTCCGAAGGCTTCGCGAACTAATAGTCCGAGTCGAAGGGGGAGACTGCAGGACAGTCATACAGCGATGGTTGCGACGAGAGTGAGTCTATGCAAGTCGACCCTGTTCTAGAGCGTTTCGGCTTTGGGAATGAAAAGCGGTATGGGGATGACGGGCTGTTAGTACTGGAAGAAGACGTTGAAAATGTCGATGAAGTCCAGGAAGCGATTGTTCGTTTGGCGATATGAGGACATAGGCTTGGCCATCGAGTACTATCAGTTTTGATTCTTGAGAGTATTTTGCATTTTCTCCGACTCCAAAGCCAGATTTAGTAGATCCGCGAGCCTGTCATACATTGCGTGCAGTACTACCAACAGATGTAACCGACCCTCATCGCTCAATTGGTCTCTTGGAAGCGTCTGACAATGCACTAACATCCGACTGTGGGCACTTGAATGTTTCATTCTTCCAACGTAGTCTGACCTTATTTTCTCAGTTCACGCCCATTTATACGGGTAGAAGTGAATGCATCTAGGCCTTCTATGACATCCTGATCTACGTATCGCCGTTAATAAGCAACCAATGGTGACTCACACCCGTCTATTTTCTTTATTCTAGTCAACACAGGCCAATTCGTTTCTATATTGTCATTTTATCAGTAACAGATAATGAGTCGCCTAGGACATTCTCACTCTTGACTATTCATCGCTATCGCGATTCTGCGACACGCATTACAACTGTTGTCAAGAAGTTCGAGCATGTTCCAAGCGGAGTTAAACCATGTGGCTAACCTTCTCAACGATTTCTATTCCAGCACAGGAATCATGAGTTGAAGATCCTCGAATGCTGAATATCATGTCTTCCCATCAAAACTTCCCCAAGAGGCCACGTAGTTGCCGGTCCCTTCTCAGCATCCTCTGTCCATGCCCAGAGATCTTCTTCCTCCCCGCATTTCTCGGCCTTGTCCTCAATAATACCCGTCGTGCAGTTGCTTAGTTTCTCGACTTCTTGATTGATGATGTCCCGATAAGGGTGAAGGAGAAGCTGGGAGGAAGCGTATGGACCGATGATATTCAGACGGACGGCCGAGGAGAGGAGGGATCGTGCGTGAAGGAAAAGATGTAGGTGCAAAGCTCGATCTACGACCACGAATAATCAGTAAAAAATCTGTTTCAAGAGATATGATAGCTTACCAACAGGTAATCCCAAGGCAGCTGTAATAACACCCCAGCAAACAGCCAAGTGCCCCGGAGCCTTCTCCAAGATAACCATTTTTTTATAACCTTCAACGATCTTGACGCCCAGTTCATCGGTCGATCCGGGGCCTCCTCCATCTTCATTCAAGTACTCATCAATCCCTACGGGACGGCTCAACCCACGGGAGAAGAGGGTGAGCATAGCTACGCCTTGGGCTTTCGATGATCGCCGGCCGACGTGGGACAGAAGCGTACACTCGTGATACTTGTCTAACGCCTGTATCTTTTGAAGCACCCTCTGCACCTCATCTTCTATTATGCCATTCCCAGCTTTGGAAGCTTTACGGGAATCATTTACACAAGTCCACCCATCCATGACAAACCCTCCGGTTGTACTAGCATAGTTACTCACTTCGGCCCTCGCAAAGTCAACCAAACCTCCAGTCATATTCTTCTTTCCCAGGACACCATCTTTAAATTCTTTGGGTGTGTAAGAGTACTGTGAAGAAAGAAATCCGTGTTTGGCGAAAGATTCGAGGCCGGAGGAGGATACGAAACCGCCAGTAGGGAGATTCGAGTCGGTAAGGACATAAAGCAGGTGTAGCTCCTTGGCGGATGGATTTAGTGAAGCCATGAGGATCCGCCCCTTTAAGTCTTGAGTATAGATAGTTGAATTCTAGGCCTATCAATAAGCCAGAAGGAAGACAGTAAGGTTTTCGTAATAGTGTTACAGCAGAGGATCACACGATAAGTTCTGCTGGTGACAATATAACTGGTGGAGAAGTGATGATATATATAATATATGGCATATGATGATGGTGGTGGTGGTGGATATTCGTGATGTGGAATACCCCCACACCGCCGGTCAATGGAACGGAACCAAATAAGTACCCGAGAACCGAACTTAGCCGAAACAAGTCGAGAGTGGGGGACCGGAGACCGGAGATGCGATCAACGAACAGCGAATTCGACAACGATACACGTCTGTTTCCTTCGTTTGCCATATCTGGTCTTTCTTTGGCCCGCAGTGTCGTCATCCAACACCTTTCAATATGACGGTTCTGTCTGACAAGCTTCAAGAATTTACCATCAAGACTGCCAATCAAAATCAGATTGAACTGCACGCTAAGGCTTCTTATGTGATCTGGCCTAGAGCTCAAAGCTACGAGGTCAGTAGTGGGGTAGCCTATATGTTGAGCCTCTCACTGTATATAATGTCTGACTTCTCAAGTAGGAGTACTGGGAGGTGTATAAGGCGGAACGAAGGGAAGCACCATGGGGTAAAGATGCATTTCAAACTTGGTAAGTCAACATTGACCTAGTCATCACCAAGCTGACTCGAGATATCAGGGTTCTTGTGCACAGAGATGACCCAGAAGGTGAGATCTATGCCGCATGTAAAACGTGAGAGCCCATGAATCTATCTGGCAATCTCGCTGACGTGCTGCACAGGTATCGACGAAAAGCGTTTGTCAAACATCGAGGAGCAGATGATATCGAAGATGGATATGTGTATGGTATTGCCTCGGTAGTCACTCCCAAGCAACACCTTCGTGAGTACACTAAAGAGGGTTTATCTAACACGGACTGACATTATGTACGCTGTAGGTAACGGTTACGCGACTCGCCTCTTGAGCCTTTTGCATCGATATCTCGGTCCTGAGAACACACTCCCTCCCGTACCAGAATCATGGGGCAAAGACCAACCCTACATTCAACTTCCGCCTGATATCACACCTAAAGTACCGAGAGCCTTAGGATCCATACTCTGGTCAGACGTCGGATCGAACTTTTATTCGCGCTGTCTGAGTGGTCAAGGTCGACAGGGATGGATCGTAGATGATGCCTTGAACAGTGAGCTTGTGTGGAAGATCTTGCCCAGCACCGATCCTGTAGAAGAAGTGTATACCTGGATTTATCAAGAAGAGCTTGTTTCAGTCGGCCAGGAATTGTCTGTGCGAGCTCAGAACGAGCTTAGGGAATCAGATACTATGGAGAGGTCCATCTTCTTGCAAGATCCTGCAAACCCTGGGACCCTCTTGTTCCTTCCGGTGAAAGGCACATGGATGAACCCCGAATTCAAATCGTTTCCTGTCGGACTTCGAATCAAGGCAGCATCTGGTAACCCTACAGAAGACGCTATCGTCCTATTCACCGTATACAATCGCTCCATCAGGAAGCGCTTTCTCGTAACCTTAATCTCCAACCTTGCTCCTTTGCAACTCCCATCTGTCCTCAAAGCATTTGATATTCTCGCCGCCAAAGTCGGACACGAAGAAGGATGCGCTTGGGGCCTTGACGGGGAGAGCGAGCTGGTGAAAGCTTGGAAGGCGCTGCCGGAGAGAGGAGTTAGGGTGGGGAGAAGGGAGGAGGTCGATGGGCATCTATTGGGTGTTGCCTGGTATGGTCGAGAAGAAGACAGGGGCATGTTGGGAGACGGGCAGATGTGGAGCTGGTGTTAGAGCAATTGATGCCATTGCATGTAATACGGGTGCATGATTGAGTGCAAAAGCGTTGGTTGGCTTTTCGTTCATATCTTTTTGAATTGTTGCAGACTGCAGACATGTGGGCCGTCGGTTGTAGATAAAGAAGCCACAGTGAACACCAAACACTGCAGCGATCGTTTTGACTATTATATAATGCCACACAACATGACACAATAATAAGCCCGCCGGCCGACATCATTTTAACGTCATCATTTCAACAGAGCGAGTAATTCAAATAGTTCACGCCTCCGCTCATGCTACATGCAACGTATGCTTCAGCTGAATTTCATGATATACAAGGCATGTGATACATATGGTTATTCCTGTTTTTCCATATGTTTTGCCTAAATTTCAAAGTTGATTGTAAAAAAAAAGTACGGGAGATAGATTCGATATAGTAGTATAGACATAATAAGCGAGCATGTCTGATGCGCAAACCCGCGTCCGGCAGTTTACAACGCGCGCAGCTAATGCGAGCCAGATCGAGCAACATGCTCGCGCAGCCTATGTTGTTTGGGCCAAGGGGAAGAGCTGGGAGGTGAGTTCGAGCTTTCTCTTCGCCAGCGGTCAGCCATCAAGAGAATCATCTGATGACCTACTTGGGAATTCAGGAATTCTGGGGTCTCTTCCAGTCAGAGCTGAATGATGCTCAGTGGGGTAAAGATGCGCTTGTGACTTGGTAAGTAGCTGCTTTTTTCCTTATTCTTCTTGGTGTTATCATGTTTGACGGTTGGTTAGGGTACTTGTACGAACAGATGATCCAGAGGGGGAAATTTATGCAGGTTGCAAGACGTAAGACTGCGAGATACTGGGAGCCTGATGGGTGAATCTCATTTGACATTCCCGTTTTAGGTATCGACGAAAGGGTTGGGTAAAGCACCGTGGAGCAAATGATATCGAACCAGGCTTTGTATACGACGTTACATTCGTCGTAACTCCTAAACAGCATCTCCGTACGTACAACGACAGGTGTATGGGGTACTAATTCACCATGTACCAGGAAACGGCTACGCTAATCGACTCCTGAGCATACTTCATCATCATCTTGCCCCTTCATCAACTGTTCCACCCATCCCAGAGGCTTGGGGCAAAGGTCAACTATCCATACCCGCCTCGCCTGATATAATCGCGCGTACTCCCAAGGCTTTTGGATCTATCCTCTGGTCAGATATCGGCTCGACCTATTACGCTCGTTGTGCCATCAGCCCAGATAGACCTGGTTGGATAGTAGATGACTCGCAGAATGGCGAACTGGTATGGAAGATCCTCCCTCCTAAAGATGATGTCGAAAAGGGGTTCGAATGGCTTTACCTTGAAGATTTAGACGCTATCGGCGAAGAGTTGTCTGACCGCTTGAAGGAGAAGTTAAGGCAGGCAGATACTACGGAGAGAGCCCTCTTTATCCAAGACCCAGCAACGCCCGGTATATTATCCTATGTCCCTGCCATAGGCGCTAGATTGAGCCCCACATCTCAACGCCTCCCTGTGGGTCTTCGTATCAAGTCCTCATCAGGGAACGCCTCCGAAGATACTATCGTCCTCATTACCGTTACCTGTATTCCATTCGGAGAACGATTTTTGATCACTTTCATATCCAACCTGGCGCCACCCCAGCTGTCTCTGGTCCTCCGAGCGTGCGATAAACTTGCAACGGATGCTGGGCACGAAGAAGGCTGGGTGTGGGGTGTGAATGGAGACGTCGGACTTGTAAAGGCTTGGGATGAGGAACCGGGAAGAGAAATTAAAGTTGGAAGACGACCAGAGCAACATGGTCATTTACTTGCTGTTGCGTGGTATGGGGCTGAAGAGGAGAAGGGGACGATAATGGAATCGCAGATTTGGAGCTGGGGATAGAATGAAGACGCATAAGACGCCACTGTCATAATAGACTCTACGTCAGCTTATGCCCCACACTACATACTTGTTCCGCAATGCATACTGTATACATGCCATGCTTCTCATAACACAGATCTTCGTTCATGCATGTCTCGCCGTCGCGTCACTCGCCAACTGCTAGATGGTCAACCTCGCTTAAACTGCTTGCTAGGACCCCGCGGCCGCGTTTCTTGGGCATTACCCGAGGGCTCAACTTTTTCCTCGCGGACGGGCCTTGCTTTTTTGCAGCGTGGGTAAACTCGTGGATCAATAGAAAATGTTCGCAGGCACAACGAGTGCTTGTTCATATTTGTCAACGTGTGTACAGTAAGTATGTAATGCATTACTTATTGATCTCGATAGTGCATAATATATATATATATATATATACATCTCCCCTGCACCGGAAAGTAGACAATAAAAGAAATAGATATACATAAAGTTATAATAATGACCCTTACGACCGACTATCGAACGCAAAAGCTCCAGCAGTTCACTATTCGAGCTGCTAACTCTAGTCAAGCTGAGCAACATGCCCGAGCTGCCTGGGCCATCTGGAACAAGGGCAAGACATGGGAAGTGGGTTGCAAGGAGATTTTTCCACAAGGACACGATGCTGATTCCAAATCTAGCAATTCTGGGAGATCTTCCAAATGGAGATCAACGAGGCTGAATGGGGTAAAGAGGCTCTCGTCTGCTGGTAAGTGAAATTCGGACACAATCTGCCTCGACTGATGGCCAAATTTAGGGTGTTGGTTCGCTTAGATGACCCCGAAGGCGATATTTACGCTGGATGCAAGACGTATGTCCATCACATTACTATGTACGAGCTTTTGTTGACTGATGGAGGATAGCTTCCGACGAAACGGCTGGGTAAAGCATCGAGGAGCAGATGACATCGAAAAAGGCTATGTGTACGATGTGACTTATGTCGTCACTCCCAAGCAACACCTTCGTAAGATCTTGAGCTCAAACGAAATGTGTCTTGGTGCTGATGCACTGTCACAGGTAACGGCTATGCCAACCGTCTTCTCAGTCTTCTTCATCGCCACCTCGGCCTTGAAGCCAACCTTCCACCTGTACCCGAATCATGGGGAAAGGACCAACCCGCCCTCCCTCTCTCTCCGGAAGTTGCCTCTCGAGTTCCAAAGGCTATTGGATCCTATCTTTGGTCAGACATTGGCTCTACCTTTTACTCTCGATGCTCTATCGGCGAAAATCGTCCGGGATGGGTCGTTGAGGAGCCCTCCATCACGGAACTGGTCTGGAAGATTCACCCTTCGACTTTGTCTATTGAAGAGCCTCTGGAGTGGCTTTATGTAGACGATCTGAAAGCCGTTGCGGAGGAGCTGCATGTCCGTCAGCAAAAGAGGTTGCAAGAAGCGAACACATCTGAACGATCTCTTTTTCTTGCCGACCCGGCAACCCCAGGCAGCTTGGGCTATCTTACCATCAAGGGCTCTTGGTCAACACCGACAGACATGTCTTTGCCTGCCGGTTTGCGCATCAAATCATCATCTGACAACTCCTCTGACGATGCGATCATCCTTTTCACTCTTCACTGCAGCATCATCGCACCTCGTTTCTTGATCCGATTTGTCTCCAACCTCTCCCCGGCTCAACTGCCTGTTGCTCTTTCAGCGTTCGATTATATTGCCACCAAGGCTGGTCATACAGAGGGATGTGTTTGGGGCTTGACGGAGGAGAAGGAATTGGTAGAGGCTTGGAAAGCTCAACCTGGAAGAGAAGTTACTATTGGAAGGAGACCAGAGCTTGACGGGCATATGTTAGGTGTGGCATGGTATGGAAAGGAGGAGGACAATGGTGGTTTATTGGACACTCAAATGTGGGGCTGGCAATAGGTTTGCTTCACTTACCCGTTTATCTGTTAGATGGCAATATGCGAGGAAAATTAGGTTTTCCTGTATGACACTGCACAACATCCTTTCAGCTGTCTCATACTCGCTCCTTTGAGAATAATCTAGTTACTGGCTATTATTCACGTGTTTCTAACCCAAAATTCCTTCATAATTAGAACTTGGTTCCAAAGACGCTGCCCATCCCCTTAGGTGCGAAGATCAAGCTGGAAAAGAAACGCAACCATGAGAAGCTTTCTCAAATCCATTTTTAAGCTACCACCATTTCCGAACCGATCGACGCAGTTCCGGAAAAGATCAAGGGAGTCGCCATTTATTACCCGTTATTACTCGGAACCCAGTCCGCAACCGGAGGATCTTGGAACCCTTGCTGATGCTTTACAGGGGCAGCTCAGAACTGGCGGTAACGAAAAGACGGCGGGCACTATGCTACTGGATGATCGTGCTCAGTCAGGGGAAGAGGGCGTGATTACGCCTTACCTGCAAGAAGGCAGAAATTATAGGACTCAAGGTACTATCACTACAAGCTCATTGTCCATTAATGAGAGAGTGGGTCTTGTTGAAGAAGTCCTTCGGGCGAACGACGAAGCTAACGGTGAGTATGACCTCCTCGGGCTTTCCTCTCAACACTAATGCAACGGCGAAATTTGTTAGACGATCTGGAGAAGTTGCTGCAGACAGCCTTCGGAATGGGTCCCAACTCCCGTTTACTTGGACGGATGATAAATCTACTAGAGGCTCAAAGGGATGAGATCAATGAAATGAAGCCGTACATCGAGTCTAGGCCTTCCCCATCTCTTAGTATGCCTTTTCCTATCCCCGGGCAAGGAATTATGATTGATAATCGGACAGTCACCCTTCAACAGATTTATGCTAAAGTTGATGGAGAGATCAAGAATGTCGCCGCTCTACCGGATATTGTGGCAAGAGATACGCTGATGACGCTCGTGCAAGTCTTACAAGAGGGTGAGCGTTTCATATAACCCATCACTCAATTACCACTAACGTTAGATCACATTGCTCAGGTCCAGACTACTTGATCGATGTCTGCTTGATCTCTAACATAGTATGGTACACCGAAATTGTCGACATCTCCTACGCTGCATCTATTCAGCATGTGCTGGACAAGGCTATTAACCAAAAGAGCGATCTTACAATTTTTCGAGGTGCTGTCGAATCCATTCTTGCTATAAGTGCTGCGTTGTCTGTCGATTTGTTGGATGATCAAATGGATTTTGCCTACAGGAACTTGGGCGCTCTGTTGAGACAGGTAAGTACGTATGGTGGCACGTAACTGAAAAGATAAGTTGAGACCATTGTAGTTGGAATTGAGAGTGGAATCAAGCAAAAAGGCCACTACTGAGACTATTGTTGTAAACAATGTGGTAGGGAGTTCAGCTACGACGGGGGCGAGTACATCTACCCGTCCACCTCTACCTGGATACCCAGCCGACACGTCTATATTATCATCTGCTGACTTACCCCCCGCTTCATCACGTCATTCGTCTCCTAATGCTTCCGAATTCAAATCCATAGATGTAAAGGAGCTTCAGACCCTCTTCGGTACCGGAGTCAGCACACATACAACACCTTTACTTCGATTGTCGTCTTTTAACGCCACACCTACCGGCATCGCTGCCAAGCCCACACCGGCTCCGTCCTCACCGGCGGTGTCACTGGCAGGATCCGACAGTTCCGAGGAGATTTGGGAGTACCGAGGTCAGTTCCTGACCCGCTCAGCATTGGATCTTGTTTTGAGACAAGAAACTCTTGCGCAAGCGGATAGCTCCGGCCAATACGCAGGAGAAGTATCATGGGATGATTTGAGGTGCGCGTGGATACCAGTTTGGGTCAAGAAACTCAAATTAAGTGATTTGGTGGAAGGGGAGATACCGGATTCAAGTCCGGCTGGATTCCAAGAACGAGATACGGATGCGTGGGGAAACAAGATTGGATGGTATGGACCGCATAAGGAGATGTACTACAAAGAGGAACCAAAGTGGGAATTAAAAGATTAATTCGTATTGCTATTGATTTGTTTTATTTCATACAACGACTTGACTTCTATAAGTGTCCTTTACGCCTTGACTTTCTCCAACCCAGGGAGGAACTCATAACCACCCTCTTTCCTGATCTTGTCGAAAATCTAAACTTCCTGTCAGCTAAAGGCTTGGTAGTTACGTTGCGGTATCCTCACCTCCATGGTCATCGTCGTCTCTGCATGTGGCATGCTCGGGCACTCCTTCAGTCCGTCCCGTAGACACCTGGCCACAGCATCGGCTTCCCAATATAGCCCAAACCCATCGAAGCTCATATCGATTGTCTCATCCTCATAATTCCCGTCCTCTATCTCGGGGTTGAGAAGTCTACGGAAAGTATATTTTTGAGGGCGAGAAGTGAAGCCATGAACGAGGATCTCTCCCTTGGAGCCAACAATACGGGTGTTTTGATATTTTTGAACAACCGAGAGAAGATTCGTCGTGCCTGCAAAGATCGTTAATTCGTACGTCGATGAAGCCTTGATATACTCTCAACTTACAGAACGACACGGCGTTTAGCTTAGGGAAGGTCAAGGTGAAGCTGGTTGCAAGGTCGACACCAGTGTGGTGAAGTAACATAGTACTGCCGACCTTGTCAGGGGGTGTGAGCTGATTCAAAGGATGGCGGTAGAGGATCATCATTGTCTACAACATATAGTTCCACACGGTATGTCAGTCAACCTTTCACCACAATGGGCGAAGCATGCACTGAGAAACTTACCCAAACGAGAGGATAAGGCCCAATATCAAGGAGACCACCACCGCCAAGCTCAGCAGCGAACACTCGGTCTGTATCAGGTCGTTTCTTGTAGGCGTCCATGGCGTGGTCAGAGTACATGCACCTGATCTCACCGATAAGGTTGTCTTCATGAATAGCTTTCTGAACGGCCAGCATAACGGGGTTGAATCGAGTCCAAACGGCTGAAAGAGCGAATCAATGGTTTGTTTCTGAATCTGTGGTTTTCAAACTTACCTTCCATAAGGAAAACATCGTTCTCTTTGGCAATTGAGACAAGGTGCTTCCACTCTGCGGCATTGAGGGTTGCTGGCTACAATGAGAAATTATTTAGAGAAAACCACAGCTCTGGATCGAGCTTACCTTCTCCAGTAGGCAGTTCTTACCAGCTTCCAAAGCGAGTTTGGCATCCTCAAAGTGAGCGATGTTCATAGTACCCACATACACAATGTTGACATTCTATGTCATACATTCAGTCAGTTGAAGGTATCAACACCTCTCATTGGACACACTCACAGGATCCTCCACAACGCCGTTGTATGAACCGTACGCTTTGGGCTTGAAGTCTACAAATCCATCTTGTTGACCCGCAGCCCCGTTGGGACAGTATTTGCTGATGAAATCCTCTGCTTTGGAAAGCGAACGGGATCCAACAGCAGCAATGGCATGAGAGACGTCCGTGACGTTTCTCAAGGCCATGGGACGACTGACATCTTTGGTAAATTCGGATGAGATCCAACCACATCCAAGAATACCCCATTGAGCGACGAAGGTTTGCTGAGAAGACATACTGGCGATATATCGTAGTAGCGAGCCGGGATGAGTCGTAAAGGCGACGTTATTTGTACGGTTTTGCGACAAAATATGGGTCGCCGGGCAAGGAGAGGCAGTTCAGAGAATGCATGGAGATGGATAAAGAAGAAGGGAGATGGATATCCTGTTGATGAGACGAAGCATATATCTCCGGTGTCCGGGATGATAGACAAGATCGGACCGATATTTGCCGTTCGCGCGACAGCCAAGACCATAACAAAACATAGAACAAAATGGCAAGCAACTGATTTTGTTCTTGTCAGTTCATGTTTTATGCATTTGAAAGAGGTGGAAGACCGATCAGATTTCCCCAGACGGGGGTGTATAAGGCCTACGTGGTGACAGTACATTCGGGTATAAATACAATCATTACACAGAAAGTTAGTCATCGACTTCACCTGTCCTCGTAGTATTACTTGGCCCCGCGAATCAGTCTCTTGACTTCTGCTCCAGAGATATTCATATCATTCCTCTCCATGTCATCCTCAGTCACGACCTTCTTTTTCCCAAGCGTCCTGCCAGAGTGTCAGCGTGAGTCTTAGCTATGAATTTGAGTGCAGAACTCACCTCTTCTTCTTCACCGTTGTTTTTATCGGCAACTCATCGTCATCATCATCGCCGAGCTGAAGCTGTCCTGCTCTCTCGCTCAAAGGGCCTGGGGTCTCGAACATAGGATCCCGAGACTTCTCTGTCTCAGAAGTTGCCTTTGGCGTTGCGTTATGGGTCATCTTGCTTCCCTTGACAGCGCCCGGAGTTAGAGGGCTAGATGCCTGCCGCCTGGAAGGAATCTTGGCAGGAGTACGCTTGATAGGGTTGCTATCTTTGCGCTTGACACTAGATAGACGACGAGGTGGGGAAGGTTCGCTCTCATCATCTTCTGAAACTTCTTCGTCAGAGATGATAAATGCCGAGCCATCCGAATTGGCTCCTTCTTCCACTTCCTCCTCCTCACTTTCTTCTTCCTCCTCATCTTCCTCTTCTCCTTCCTCTTGATCATCTTCCTCTCCTTCTTCTTCGTCTTCAGTGGCCTCCTTCCCTTCATTTCCATGCATCATAGGTCGCTCATTATCGTTCCTGGTAAGCTCATCTTCACTCATTTCCTCATGTTTCTTAACCTCCTCTTCTATTATTTCCCTATCACTCTCCCCATCAGCTAGTGTACGGTGACTTGTGGAGTCACGAGAAATTGTGAGCTTGGGGATAACGGATACAGGTTTGGTAAGGAAAGGATCGGAGTGGGAGGAAACCATGGAGTCGTCCCCAGAAATAAGCTATAAGAATAAAATAAGTACTTGACCGGTATCATCTTCCAATTAGAATGCTCTGAAATTCGACTTACCAAAGACTCATCAATGGCGGACTCAAAGCTCTTCTCCATACTAAGGTCATCTCGCGACTCATCGCAATCCGCATATGAAGATTCGGCAGGAGAGGGCTCATATCGAGCAATACGCGATACAGCAGGCGTCATAGTACGCATGACAATGTCGATCTTTCGATCAGCTTTGAGCTCGCTCGCTGCGACCTGGAGATAAACGCATCTGATCAACGATTGTTGGATAGATATAGGAAACGATCAACTTACATGTTCGTTCAATCGCTGAGAAAACTCTTTGTGCATTCTTTGCATTGACTCTTGCATCTCTCGGGCAACTTCCTCACGTACTTCGACTTCGATGGCAGCTGCCCGCATTTCAGATTCATAAAGCTAGTCATTATCAGTAATATTGTTCATACAGTAGTCGAAATCGTCGAGAGATACTCACTCTGGCCTTCATTTCCTTGAGCTGATCGAACAGATACTCCACAAGGAGATCTTTGTCCTCCTCATCTTCATCCTCCGCATCCTCCTCTTTGACTTCCAATTCTTCCTCAACCATGACAAACCCTTGACTCTCCCTTTCCGCAACAATCTTATTTTTCGTTGCCCGATTCGCCGCACCATCATCTTTCGGTATGACAGGAACAGTCACCTTAATCTTCATAGGCGCGCTGACAGCATGTCTGAGAGCGTTAAACTGGGTGCTAATTTGACGTTTGAGGAGCGGGAGGCCGACCCGATTGGAAGCGGTGGTCTGCACTTCGCGGGCAGAAGCGGAAAATCGCATGACATGAGAGTTCTCGTCGAAGCCTGTGTCATATGGATTGACATTGATGATGATCACCTATGTTTCCCGTCAGATTACACATTGGAAGGGAGAGTGATCGCTCTTACTGCTCGCCCATCACCAACAAAGAAGTTTTGGAAGATCTCTGTCAATTTTGAATGCCTAAACGGGACGACTGCGATCCTTTTTTTGACTCCTACGGCAGTAGGTGCTGTCAACTTTTGCTGATTCGACCGCAATACTTCAAGGCATTGACCCAACACCATGAGCGACTTGTTGATATTACCCGCCTCCTTCAACCTATCGCCAGTAGTATGCGTGTTCTTATTCCTCTCAGAGCCAGCGAGATCGACAATAGCGAGTCGGGAGACCTGAGCGGAATCGGGATCCTCGGGAGCGCCATTGTGGATACGGACGACCTTGATGGTGAAAATGCCATGGCTGCGGCTGGATTCTCGGTTCGCAAGGGTACCGAACACTTGCCGAGCATTCTGGCCAGATCGGAAGACCGCAAGAGCCTCCTACAAGGCAGAGACTTGAGTTTAGCTAGGGCATGGCGAAGGTTGAATTGGCTCACTTCTCTGGTTCGCACACGAACATCTTTCAGCCCAGCGATATACTTCCCATTTCCATCAGGATCATTCTTCAAGCTAAGGGCCTGCCTCTTGAGCACGCCTCCACCGCCGTTCGCCATGGCAGCCATGTTAAAGGAGGAGTTGAGGACGGATGGTATACCTTGCATGTGAGATGTTCGAGGAAACTTGTCATAAGTTGCTCTAGGGTGAGAAAGAGTGGAAGCTGAAGGAGCGGATGCTGGGAGTACAGCTTCAAGGAGATCAAAAATCTATGGCCGGACATATGAGTATCGTCGGTGTGCACACGTTTATGCAGAAAAGATAATCACGAACCTTCTCATTATATACCTCGGCGTACGATATAAAAACAGCATAGGAGAAGTTTTTGTCGACTTTCACCGCTGGAGGGGAATGTTAACTCATCTGCAAAGAACGCAACGGGTCGCTCTCACCTTCATCTGTCCTTGGTTCCGTTGCAGCCAGGGGGTCAACAATGTTCAGAGGGCCATCCACTTCGTCGCACAAGACCACATCTGCAAGGCCTTGAGGTTGAAGCTGAGAAAAGATATTAGTAATGTCATTGATCAGATAATGCCCTCACGTTTGCTTTGCTTTCTGAACCCTCAATTGAGTTGAAAACGACATCAATGGCCCTAGGAAGCACACCTCTCTCCGTCGTCGATGCTGTATTCCCACCTTGGATGGTATATGACTTCCCGCTATTGCTCACACCATAAGCAAATAAAAGGCCATTCTCTCCCTGTAACAGTTTCTCCACAAGGGGAAGAGTAGTAGTCGTGAAGAAAGGAGATTGGGGTGTATCGGGAGAAAAGACTCGATCGAATGAGAAGAGATGGGGTGGTTTAGGAATGTGGTGCCGGGTATTCTCCTGGAATTATATCAATCTCAATTCTTCTACCAACTCAGTTTATAATGGACTGACTGCAGGGGCGCGCATCAATACATCAGTCTCTGACTGAATCTCGAGATACGGTCGGACCGTCGAGGCCAAATCCGGGACGGGAGGCGGTCGTATTCTCAAGTATGCCTGATCGTCGACGTCAGCAGTTGTTGTAGGGTCTTGGAAACGCAATTCTCTTTACCTTCAGACTCTCAGCACTTGCTTCAGGTTTAGTAATGGGTTGTGCGGCAAACTTTGCCCTCGGCGTCGGCGCCTATGAACAGACGAAATTCGTCAATATTGCCATTGAATTCTTTCCTTTCCGGCAACCCACCACTTTCTCCTTCTGTCCAATCTTCCCTGATGCCTTTCTAAGCCCTTCTTTTCCTTTGCTGAGGAAGCCCGGTTGCCTTAAGATTTCGGCAGGGCATGCAGTGGCCTCTTTAGCAGCCCGAAGACGAGTGACTCTGCCGGTAACAGGTGCTGTTGCTGCGCTTTTGGGAGGGAGACGCGGTTTGGACGAAGCACTCGGCGTTGCTGATGGTGGAGCCATTGTAACTGATTATTGTGTATAATAGGACGTTTGAGCAATAGTGTAGAGAAGTAACAAGTGAAGGCAGTCGCGTTTGGAATTATAGAGTACGTGTTGTTGTTTATTGTCGCGACAACAACAATCAATTGCAATTCATATTTATTATTATTCAATCGTGCCTTCAAAATGCCATATCACATCGCGTCTCAGGGGACTTTGAGAGATAGTGCTTAAAATATACATACCAAGTACCAAGAACCACCGGGGCCGGACGATGGACTTGCATACGATATCATCACGCATACATTTCTCCAGAGAAAACGATCAGGACTCAAGTAATTGACTTCACAGCCATTCTGCGGTTTTCTCATCACTTCTCCCAATTAACTCAGTCCCAAGATGGCGGAACCGCCTTATACTACCTTCACCAAATGGCAAAAGCTGTCGCTCGTCGTCATTGCATCACTCTCAGCCTCCTTCAGCGGCTTTGCATCTAACATATATTTCCCTGCTATTCCAATCATGGCGACCTCCCTTAGCACCTCTATTGAAAATATCAATTTGACGGTGACGTCGTATATGATCTTCCAAGCTATCACTCCGACATTTTGGGGGTAAGTCGGTTGCAATCCAAGCGGAATATGCAGTGACATGCTAACGAGTCTTAGCGCCATTTCCGACGCTTATGGCAGACGACTGGTCCTCATATCCACACTTGTGGTATTCTTCTCTGCTTGCATTGGCCTTGCGTTAATCAAGCACTATTATCAGCTTGTCATCCTGCGGTGTTTGCAGAGTACAGGAAGCGCAAGTACCATTGCAATCGGCTCAGGCATCATTGGAGATGTGGCAGACAGGAAAGAACGGGGAAGCTATATGGGCTTCTTTCAAACAGGTCTCCTACTTCCATTAGGTGAATACAAGCATCTGCGCCGCAATGGCCGCTCGGAATACATGCTAATCATAAGCAGCTATTGGACCTGTTTTAGGTGGTATTTTTGCACAAACATTAGGCTGGCGGGCCATCTTTTGGTTTTTTGTCATTTACGCCGGGGTATTTCTTATAATTCTGGCAATATTTCTGCCAGAGACTCTGAGACGTATAGTAGGCAACGGTGCTATCTGCCCTCCTGCTCGGTCCCGGACGCCTTTGGAGCATTTCTTAGCTTCGAGAGACAAAACACTACCCCCTGTAATTTCAGCCGCACCCATACGACCGGACTGGATAGCCCCTTTGCGCATTCTCTTTGTACCTGACGTTTTTTTAGCGCTTTTCTTCCTCTCTCTACATTACGCAACATGGCAGATGGCGATCACAGCCCAATCCTCTCTCTTCAAAAACATTTATAACCTGAGCGAAATTGAGATTGGCCTTACCTTTATTGCCAATGGCTTTGGCTGTATGCTCGGTACACTTTCAATTGGTCGCTTCCTCGACTATGACTACAAGCGTTTCAAGAAAAAATTTTCCGGACCTGCATCAGACTTCCCCATCGAGCAAGCCCGGCTTCGTACTGTCTGGTTCTGGTCTCCATTTCAATGCGCTGCAGTCCTATGGTTTGGCTGGACGTTAGATCAAAAGGTACACATGGCGTCCCCTATTGCCGCATCATTTGTCCTAGCATGGGCAGCGATGTCCATCCAAGCCGTTATCAGTACCTTTATTGTCGACATATTCCCCAAATCAAGCGCGTCTGCTACAGCCGCTCTCAACCTTGCCAGATGTCTGATGGGTGCCGGTGCAACAGCTTCGGTAGAGCCGTCGATCAATACTTTGGGTGTTGGTTTCACATTCACACTATGGGCATGTCTAATGGCATTGTCGTTGACGTTTGTTGGAGTACAGATGCGCTTTGGCCCAGCATGGCGGAAGAGAAGAGAAAGAAAACTTGAAGAAAAGGAGAAAGGCTAGGTACCCCGGCCGTCATAACAAAAAGCTTTTGACAAACCAATGATTATGCGCTTAATCGCAATCTGTACGCTATCTCAGCACCTCAACCATGCACGAGCACGAATGAAATCAAGTTGGCGGATATTATCAGGTCCTCATGATGAGTAAGAAGGACACTGCACCTGTCAGAGGTTGTCGCTCAGAAATTAGAAAGAGAGGACGTTTTGGAGATTTCCAGGAATACCCCACCCATGTATCAATATTGACTTTCATACTTCAACACCTGAAGACAACCAAGGATAATTATGACCAAAGTATCTTGAACCAACTCAAGCTGCGCGAGCGGGAATGATAGAAGTAGATCCGCCTAAATACCTTCTCCACAACTCCTGAGTAACCCTTTTCCTTTCACCAGCCGCCCCTTGGTCTCCACTCATCAAGCTCTTGTTCTCAAACGCTCTCCTACCGAGAAAAGGCATGACTTCCTCAAGGTTACCATAGGCGATGTACTTGAGAGCGACGGGCTGACCGTCGTTGACGAATCTGGCAGCGTTACGATCTGTAAGGTCGTCCTTCATGCCGTACAACTGCGCTATCCTGACTTTACCTCTCACATCCTTCTTCAACCTCATCAATTCATTGGATCCCTTTTCGGCCAAGCCATTCTTAAGTAGATTCTCACAGATAATATCACAAGATTCGGGGTTGTGAGTACCGAAAATGACGCTTAGCGCTCGTTCGGGGTGAGAAGACTTGAGTTGATCAGAGAGGGTGGTGAGGATGGTAGAGATGGAGCCGTCGTAAGAGACATCGGTGGCAGGTTTGTTAGGCCAGATGGGGTCGGCACCCAAACGACCTTCATCAAGCCATTTCTTGCGTTCTTGGAGGTAGTAGGCACCACGGACGAGCTTGAGACCGAGAGCGTAGCCGTTGGCCTCGGCGTGCTGGATTGCGTGCGTGAGGTGGGTTGGTTGACGACATAGGTATGACTGGTAAGTCCCACTAAAACGACAAGGTCAACTTAGCTTTCGAAAATGACCAAGGATGGGAACTCACTAGATAAGAGGGCCATTCCACTTCTCACTCTTTGACTTTGGAGGTTTATTGAATATTTCAGACAAGAGAAGAGTGTAGGCGTCCAAGGCTGGTTGATACCATGTGTACTCGGCGTCAATAATGAGCGCAACGCTTCAAGACGTCAGCTATTGCCCAAAAATTAGAAACGATGAATGTGTCTACTCGTTCTCTTTAGCTTTTTCCCCGATCTTCCTCAACTTGTACCAAAGGTCGCTAAGCACTTCTAGATCATTTTCTTTTAACCCTGGATCATTCTCCAGCACTCCCATATCATCCCATTTACCTTTCAAAGCGAACAACTCTCTGGGATCGCCAAAATCCTGTGTACGAGCAAGGACTTGACAGTCGAGAGATTCGGGGGTACCGGGGTAAGGTACAAAAAGAGGGGCGTTTGGGGCGCTAATGGAGCTGGATTGCGCCAGGGATCGTAAACGAAGCAAAGTGTAAGAGGCTCGCTCAAGGACGTTGGGGTCAACGATACCGGTCTGATAGAGTATTATCCGGCCATTCTTGTTTGTCAAAGAAACATCTTGAAAACTCACAACCTTGAGAGCGAAACCGGTGGCACCCCTTTGTTCGAGGGGCAAACTTCTTTCATATTCTCCGCTCTTTTCCAACGCCATCATGACTTGTTCTAGTCTGTGCTCCCTTTCTCTCTCTCGTCTCGCCTCCTTTCCATGAGTATTATCGCCTTGTAACTGAGATTCATCAACTTCAGCAGAGTAGTTCAACATTGCTCCTATCCCTCTAGCGCGCATAGCTTTCAAAGACGGAATGCAGTCTTCCACAGTCTCACCTGGAACGAACTGTTCGAAGAAGGTGTTCCGGACGAACCATTCTGTGGGCAGGCGCAAAGGAGAATTATTAAGGATAGATAAGATCTTTGGAGAGTAGTCAACGACGCCCGGGAAGGAAATGAGCGAGTAAACTAGCCATGTTCGAAGAAGCTGGGGTGTAGATGCGATTCGAAGGGAAGAGGAGCCGTCACCAGGAAATAGTTCAGTTTCGGCTGAGAGTTTGGGAACAAGGAGAAAACCAGTTGGGAGAAGCGCCAGAGGGTAGAGATAACGACGGCCGGAGCGGCGGGAGCTAAAACCAGAGCTAGAGCCCGATTCAGAGCCAGAACCAGAGGACGAGGAGGAAGAAGTGGTGGTTGAATATGCACTACGACTACTATGGCCAGTCCCAAGTGAAATCCGAGCTCGTCTGAGCTGTCTAAAATCTAGAGGTTGTATGGATGGGATGCCGACGCGGGAGGCACGCATGTTGGAAGCGATTTCGTTAACGATGATCGGACAGACCACTGCAGGGATTCACATTCCCTCGCTATATTTATATATGTTAAGCACCTAGCTGTGCGTAATTCACACCGATAAAGCGAACTCCACAAGGCCAGCCTCGTTCGGCTAAAGCTGACTAGCGGGCGAATCCGCTTTATCACCGTAGTCAGTTCATGGCGTTGAAAGCTCCCTCGGTGTTCAAAAAGGCTGCTTCTTCTAGCTTCCCAGGATTCAGGCACATGCCGCTCGCCGCTACAGTATCTCGTGATGGTATCTTATCGCGGCGGTATTAGAAGACAAAAGCCGGTGTGGCGATCTGGTAGCTTTCGGAACAGCCGACGTGCACGCATGCAGCAATTGTCCATTAACGAATGACTGATCATTTATATCTTGGCATGACGTTTTCGTCAGTCCTAAGCATCAACTGAGAACTGATTCTGCGAGTCGCAATAATCATGAGATATGTGGGTATAATGAAAGACTTACTCGTTAATAATAAGTTAAGGAGAAGAGAGAGCCGTGCGCGTGTGGCAAGGACTAGATTTATGTCTGTGCAAGATTCAGCCTACCGCTGATCCTGACACCATCGCAGAAGTACATGATCAGCTGTATCCCAATCTCTTACCAGTCGTAGCTACTACTATCAACGAGATGTCTGACTCGTCTGTTCAAAGCCAATGTAAGGAGGGACTGAACCTCAGGAGTAGTACAGATATACACCATAATCCATCAAATACTAAGTCACACACAAAGTCCACCCCCGCATGGTGTCGGTCCATTCAAAGAATTATTGATACGATATACGCCAGCAGCACGATGCTGTGACTTTGGTAGTGGTTGTAACAATTATGGATTGTACATGGCAGTCTATATCTAAACACAAGAAACCCCCAAAAAATGACGGATGCTACTGACTCTGCTACACCTTCATCTCCACTTAAGCGTTTTAATCAGAGCCTCCAAAGAATCTTCTCTTTAATTCGGCCGCCACTCGCCTCATCTCTGCCGCCGCACCGTGATCACCACTCATCAAACTCTTGTTCTCGATCGCTCGCCTACCAAGGTAAGGCATAACTTCGGAAAGCTTACCGTATGCCATGTATTTGAGCGCAACAGGCTTTCCATCATTGACGAACTTGCTGGCCATACGGTCTGTGAGGTCGTCCTTCATACCCAGTAACTGCGCAATCCTAACCTTGCCTCGCACGTCCTCTCTCAATCTCAACATTTTCGTCTCCCCTACCTCTTTGGCAAGACCATTCTTGAGCAAGTTCTCGCAGACGAGATCACAAGACTCAGGGTTGTGAGTACCAAACGCAACGCTCAAAGCGCGTTCGGGGTGAGCAGACTTAAGTTGGGACGCGAGAGTGGTCATGATGGTGGAGATAGAGCCATTGTAAGCGACGTCAGTAGCAGGTTTGTTGGGCCAGATGGGAGCGGCACCGACGCGGCCCTCTTCGGCCCACTTCTTGCGTTCTTGCTCAAAGTAGGCACCACGAACGAGCTTGACACCGAGAGCGTAGCCATTGGCTTCGGCGTGTTGTATGGCGTGAATAAGGTGGGTTGGTTGACGGCAGAGGTAGGACTGATATGTACCACTGCAATGGGTCAGTCAAAGCTGAAAGGGAAATACTCGGAAGAACTCACTAAATCAGAGGACCGGTCCAGATCTCCTCCTTGGAAGTGGGAGGTCGATTGAATTTTTGAGAAAGGAGAAGAGTGTAAGCGTCCAAAGCGGGCTGGTACCAAGTGTGCTCGGCGTCAACATAGAGAATGATGCTGAGACCTGTCAGCACTACAAAATCGATGCCTGGATGCAGCCAACTCACTTGTTCTCCTTAGCCTTCTGACCGATCTTCTGCAACTTGTACCAGAGCTGCCTAAGCTCCTCAAGGTCACCCTCTTGCAACCCAGGGTCCTTTTCCAAAACGCCCATGTCATCCCACTTGCCCTTCAAAGCAAGCAGCTCCTTGCCGTCGCCTAGCTTAAGTTCGGGAGTACGGGCAACAACTTGCTGGTCCAGGGTTTCGGGAGTACCAGGGTAGGGAACGAAAAGCGGAGTGTTAGGGGCCGTGGGAGAGTTAGACTTGGCAAGAGGACGTAATCGGAGAAGGGTGTAAGAAGCTCTTTCGAGGACGTTGGCGTCAATAAGACCGGTCTACAGAATTCATATCAGTACATATTTCTTCGAATTTGCCATGGAGCAAACGTACAATTTTAAGAGCGAAACCAGTAACACCTCTCTGGTCAACTGGCAAGCTCCTTTCATATTCTCCAGCAGCCTCCAAAGCAGTAATGATAGTCTCAAACTTCTTTTCCCTTTCCCTCTTGTCCCTTTCGTCCTTGGAAGGACCAGTCTCGGTCAACTGAGACTCGTCCACTTCGGCAGAGTAATTTAACATGGCACCAACATTCCTCTCCCTGAAAGCCTTCAAAGTAGGCATACATCCCTCCACGGTTTCACCAGCGACGAATTGGCCAAAAAAGGTGTGTCGGACAAACCATTCGGTGGGGCCGCGTAGAGGAGAATTGATAAAGAAGTTGAGAATGGTAGGAGAATAGTCAACAACGCCAGGCATGGAGATGATGGCGTAGACGAACCAAGTCCGGAGAAGCTCGGGGGTAGTAGAAGCGGTGAGAGAAGTGGGAACAGGAATGGCATCAGGGTCAGAGTCGGCAGAGAGGACAGGGATTAAGAGCAAGCCAGCAGGGAGGAGAGCAAGGGGGTAAAGGAGTCGGCGGCGAGAATTGGAGCCAGAACCAGACGAGGGAGAAGGGCCAGTACTGAGGCCACGGCTGCTACCAGCGCCAAAGGAAGAAGCCCAGGTAATCCTGAGCTGGCGGAAGCTAGAAGGTTGTCGAAAAGGAGTTGTCACTCGGAAGGGTCTCATGATCGGTCGGATTGCTGACATCTTGCGCGTTGTGGATCGTTGGTTGTTACACCGAGTATAAGAGGTTGTCGCAAGGAAAGGATTGGGAAAGCGATGTTGACTGTTTCTAACAAGATGTTTCACCAGCATAATAGTTGGCACCGGCGAGGCCAGCGAGCTTTTCTGTTTCTACTGCTATACCCACTGACAAAAGAATCTACAAATCGCCTCTCAGGAACATAGGCATTACCGCTTCGGTTGTCGCCGAGGCACAAGAGCCCAGAAATTCTTCAGGGATCTTAGTGGGTGATAAGGACTTTTGTGCGGCTTTCCCGGCGGCCCTGATGTGGGCAGCGTTTTGACGGCCGCATCGGATGGAAACGTCGACGACACGATAAAAAATAGCAGGGGACGGATCCGTCGTTAACTTCATGGCAGTTGCCTGCGTGGATACGTGTGGCGTTCATCAAGCCAGATCATATGATCAATAGAGACTAAAAAAACGCATAAAGTTGTGGATTGTAGACAGCAAACGGCCGCTGACTCTATTCTGTGCTGGAAGGGCTTCTGACTGATGGAGAAGGATGGGTCAAAGATGGTGGTGAAAGATGTCTACCATGTTGGACTTCTTTGTTTCGAGATTGCAAGCCTAATAAAACCCCGAAACAATTGAGGACTAAGAAAAGGTACGGATTGTTTATCGGCCATCTGCGATCATCATAAGTCGTGGAACACGCATGTAAACGATTGCAGGCGATGAGCCTAAATGAAGGACGAGAGAAGGAAGCATTCCATATTATATTCATTGCTTCGTCTTGATTCTGCAATCAAATTACTTCTTATGTTGACTGCTTATCCCCAGGTGATTATCTTAAGAAGTTACACTTCGACTAGCTTGCACTTTCCGGCTCATAATTCTTCGGGCCGGTAACAACGTTATCTTGTTGACTCCTTCTTTCACTTCGGAAGGCGTGCGAGGCTGGTCATCACCATCAAAACCATCAATTAACTTAAGTATCGAGGTACCACATGATCTTCCCCCTGCGCCCCCTTATCTTTGAGTGCTCTTTGACCTATTCGAATACATCACATCAACGAATCTTGAGGTTGAGAAGACAATAACCCACTTTTGTCCTCGATCGAGGGCGTTTGAAGATTGGAATCAAGCAAACAAAAGATAGTGTGGGTAATTTTCTCGCATCATCTTCAGCCTCCATACTATATATTCAGAGCATTGTGTCTCTCCATCCACAAATTAATCAACGGCAACACTATGGTAAATGGTCAATATGATTTTAGGGGGGATCGGGTTCTTTATTTTACTCCGGCGGAATTTGATCGGCTTCTCGGCGTCCGCCGAATATTCTGTCCAACTGTTTTTTTTCTGCTGACTTGCCGGCAATGGACATGGCCGATTTCAAGATGATGTCAGCTACTAGCGCCCTTTGATACGTTGCTTTCAACCATCCCTTTCAAATTGACTGTCTCTTGCTCTTGTTTCTTTTAAAACTGCCCATATAGATAGACAGGTCTCTTACTTCCAGATAGACTTTGCCACCATGTCCGATTCTCATGATCACCTCCAAGAATTTACCATCAGAGCTGCCAACCCGGCTCAAGCCGAGCAGCATGCTAGGACTGGATTCGTCATGTGGGGCAGGAAGCAGTCGTGGGAAGTGAGTGTTCGCAAGTAGATTTATATGCCAGAATAGCAGCTGATGGTAAAATAGGAGTATTGGGAGCTTTACGAGAAGGAAAGGAAGGAAGCTCGGTGGGGTAAAGATGCTTTGGTCACATGGTGAGAAACACTCGAATTGCAGACGTGCATAGGGAAGTATCGCTGATATATCATTCTTACCAGGGTGCTCGTTCGAAATGATGATCCTGAGGGAGATATCTATGCTGGATGTGAGACGTAAGCACTCAGAGCTCTATGTGTGTCGTGCATTTTGCTAATGTGACTGAACAGATACCGGCGCAAGGGTTGGGTGAAGCACCAAGGTGCCAGTGACATTGAGGAAGGATACGTGTATGGTATTGCTTCAGTGGTGACGCCGAAGCATCACCTCCGTAAGTTCGTCATCCTTTGGTGAGGATCCGCCTGATAGCATCGTCTTGATAGGCCAAGGTTTCGCAACTCGTCTCCTCAGCTTGCTCCACCGCCATATCGCACCTGCCGATACGCTTCCACCCATCCCTGACTCTTGGGGCAAAGATCAACCCGTGATTCCACTGCCTGAAGAAGTGTCTTCCCGTCTTCCAAAAGCTATCGGATCTGTGCTATGGTCCGACATCGGCTCCAAGTTCTATTCCCGTTGCTCTATGGGCGCTGAGCGACCTGGCTGGCTCGTTGAAGATTCTCAAAATACTGAATTGGTATGGAAGATTTTCCATCCTGCGGCAGGCTCTACAGAAGGCTTCAACTGGCTGTTTGAAGAGGATTTGGAAGAGATCGGTCAAATTCTCTCCGACTGCATGCAGGAAAAGCTGAGGAAGACCGATACCTCCCGTAGGGCATACTTTGTCCAAGATCCATCAACTCCAGGCGTTCTTTCTTTCGCACCTGTCAAAGGCTCTTGGATGGAAAAGACCCCCTCTCCGTTGCCTGTCGGCATCCGCATCAGATCACCTTCCGGCAAACCGTCAGACGACGCCATTGTTCTTTTTGCCATTACTTGTCCTCCGATCGGCGAACGTTTCCTCATTACACATATTTCCAATCTCGATTCTCACCAGCTACCCTTTGTGCTTCAGGCGTTTGACATGCTCGCTACCGATGCGGGCCACGAAGAAGGCTGGGTCTGGGATCTCAGTTTGTCAAGTAATTTGGTACATGCTTGGCAGCAGTTGCCTGACAGGGAAGTGAGGGTCGGACGAAGGCAGGAGATGCTTGGGCATTTGTTGGGTGTGGCGTGGTATGGGCCTGAGGAGGAAAAGGGGACCTTGCTTGAAAGTCAGATGTGGAGCTGGTGTTAGATTGTAGCCATACATTCAAAGTAGAACCGGGAAAGTACTGCAAGGCATGTCGTGTATAGAAACATGTACGAATAAGAGTTGTTTGCTATCTCAAAGCATTTAGAGCATCCCTTCTCTAATATCTCATGCTCGAAGGATCGGCATAGGGGGACGAAGGAGCACATTCTGTGAAGTGCCACAGGTGGTAACGCCGAGGTGGAGGGATGAGGCGCGGATGGCGAGAGCCGGTGGGCAGCGGGCGGTGAGCATCACGTTATGCGCGTGGGCGAGCTGTGAGGAGGAGGAAGGCTGCTCTTCTGGCCAACAAGTTGTGCCAGCCACATCACAGCTACGTCGCACAACGCACGCTCTCTACCTTCCCACAGCGTAGCACCCCATCCAGGGGTACACTGAGCATAAAGAGTAAGTCATTCCCATGTGGCCGGGGCTCCTCCGATCCTTCCATCCCGTCTACCTCCGCGACCGCACTGAATTACGGACCTTCTCTCGTAACGTGCTCTCCTCTTTCTTTCTTCCTTCCTTCTTGCCACCTACTAGCCGCTAGCGCTAGCTATACATGAGCTAATCGCCTCCAGCGCGCGCCGTCTACCCACCACCACCCACCTAGACTGTCACGACCCAGCATGTCTAACGAGCGCGGACGAGGACGAGGCGGAAACCGCGGTGGGCGAGGGGGTATGGAAGGAGGTTCTGCTAGGTGGGCATTCGTTTCGTACCATCCTGCACAATCACGCTGACAAGGACAGGCGAGGTGCTTGGCGCAACGGACCTCCTCCTGCAGGTAGTTTCCCTCACTCTCGCGGGGGTTCCCCTGCCTTGGGCCAAAGCCCGACTCCTAGAATGAGCATTAACGACCACATGCATGATCTCAAGATTGTCCAAGGTGAGCGTAAAGGCTTCCAAACGGATACCGACATCTCCCGGGCCGCCGGCCCTGTCGAGCGCGAACTTCAACCTTGGGTCCCTGATGGTCCTTCACCACCGCCTCAGTCTAACGGTGGGAGCGGAAACGCAGACTTTGAGACGTTTGGTACGACCAACAACATCACATGGGATCAATTTGAGACCAACGAAAGGTTGTTTGGTGCCAAGACGGATTTCAAGGAGGAGCTGTATACCACCAAGTTGAACAAGTCCGGACCCGATTTCCATAAACGGGAGAAGGAAGCGGAGAGGTTGGCCAAGCAGATCATGGGGGTGGGTGGATTTCATAAGATGTGTGCGTTTGCTGATGTACTTGTAGCAAACGAGTAAGAATGCGCATATTGCAGAGGAGCGAGGTCAGGCGACCGATATTCGAGACGAAGAGGAAAAGTATTCTGGCGTCAGTCGCGCTCCTAACGCATATGTCCCTCCCAGTGCTCGACGTGCTATGGGCCAAAGTTCTGCCGCTCTTCGTCCTAATCCTACTTTCGAATCCAACACCAACGGCAGCACCCCAATTCCTGCCAAGCCAGCTTCTCCGGCTGCTCATGAAACCGCCCCTCCTGCTCCTGAGCGAAGGATCAGTGATGACCCTGTTGGGAGCAAGCCCGAAGCTCCAGCAATGAAGGTTACCGGTACGACTATCAGGCCCATCACTGAAAACGCCGAGGTAACAGTCAACGGCACAAACGTAACTGCAGAGACAAAGCCCGAATTGAGTGGTGTAGTCAACGAGTGGAGGCAATTTGTCGGGACAGAACGAGAAAAGGTTGAGGCGAAGAAGCAATCGGTCCTCAAGTCTGAAAAGGAAAAGCAGCTTGCAGACTTTAAAAAGTTCCAAGCTAACTTCAAAGTGCCCCTCCCTTTGCCCAAAGATATTTTACCTATCCTCTCAAAGGACGAGGCAAAGCAGAAAGATATCGAGGCGAAAGCTACCAATGCCCTTCAAGCAGCAAAGGAACGCAAGTTATCCATCGCGAAAGACTCACCTGCCAAATCCCCTGTTATCCTGAACTCTGTGAAGTCCGATGCACCCAAACCGGCGCCGCCAAAGAAGATTGTGATGAAGATTCCGGAGATCCCACCGTTCAACCCCGCCAAGCGGAAGGCTCCCGCGGTACCTGTACCAGAGTCTGCCACACAGGATATAAAGCTTATCACTTCTCCTGCACCTTCCAACGGCAGTCTTGCATCCCAAGCGACCAAACTCAACCCCACCGCGAGCACATTCGTATTTAAACCTAGGGCTGATGCTGCCCCCTTCAAGCCTGGTCAACCTTCCGTTAGCCCCTCTATCGCCCCACATCAACCCTCTGCAGGACCGTCGAACACGAGCGCTAGCACCGCAGTCCCGAAAGGAAATGCGTTCTTCCGAGACAAGCTTCCCGAAAAAACTCACATCAATGCAAGAGAGGATTTCAACCCGTGGAAACATGGACCTGTGCCACGTCCCAACACTGTCGGGACTGGATGGCCTTACCCTGGTAGAAAGGTCGGCGTTCCTCCACCCTTTATGAGCCCAGCAGCTCCGCCGCAGATGCAGATGCAGTTTGAAGATGACCCGACTTCACCCTCCCCTCACCCGGCTCAACCTGCTATGATGCCTGGGATGCCCCCCAACTACCCTCCCTATGGCCGTTTCCAAGTAAGTCTTTTCCTCACAGATTCTGATTCAATGCCTGATGGGAATGTAACTTTTCAGCCGGGGATGCCTCCACCATACGGGGTCCCAGGGGGTATGCAGAACCCCATGTTCTCCCCAGGCCCGCATTTCTCTCCTCACCCAGGGCAACCGATGGGTCAACCTCAGCATATGATGCCTGGCGGACCTCAGCCAAATATGCCAATGTACTTCCAGAACGGCATGCCTCGTGCGTCTCTTCCATTTTCAGCTCCCCTTCTTGAGTGCGAGCTACTGACGACTATCGCAGAAAACCCTGCTTTCCTCCCTCCTCAGATGCAACAATTCCCTCATAACCCTCAACGTCCTGGGCCTGGCCCAGGACCCGGTGGTCCGCAGATGTTCTATCCCAATCAAATGCCTCCTATGCCGCATCAGACCCCCTGTACGTTTCATCCGTCTCTATTTTCTCACCTACATGATCTAGCTCTTTCCCTCTTTTCTTTACCATGTAAAAAGGCCGATCAAGCTGACCAGAGTGACGTTTACCCAGTACAACAACACCCTGTCCCTTTCTCTGGTCCTTCTCCAGCTCAACCGCAGTTCCAGCACCAGCATCAGCATCAACACCAACACCCGCATCAGCAAGCTCCCCCGCCGCCACCTGTACAGATGTCACCGGCCCATTCTACGCCCAGTGGACCGGGTGGGGTGGTACAAGGTGGTCCTCAGCAGAACGGACAGACTCAAGGATAAAAGTCGTTCGTCCTCTGATGTTAGCGTTGATATTTTCTCCCATCAGGATTTGAGGACAGATGAGTAGCTATGGACGCAAACGTTTTGTGGTGAACGTTGCGTGGGATGGAGCGGAAATGGGGAGAGAAGATTTTGAGGGGAGCAAAGGAGCTGATAGTAAGTCGCAGGGTCGGAGGAAGCATGGTTTATTGTGGAGGAGGACGTAGAGGGGGAGAAGTAAGGGGATGAGAGGAAGTAGCATTTTAAACTCTTTCAATGGATATCAATTATGCCAACAAAGCAAGTCGTCTCAAAACAAGGGACGTAATGTTAAAGCTATTTTCACGGCCTTTAATCTCTTTCAACTGCGATCAACTCCAGGACCTAGATCAACATTTCCTCATGGATACGATTAAAGAACCATGACATTATGCCATTTACAGTATCGAATTAGCACCTTGTTTTCTGATGTACGAGTATTAACACTATGCAAATGCACCAGCACCCATCCCCTCTTCCTCTCGCATCTTGTTACCCAGCTGTGCGTACTCCTCCAAACATTCTGGATTTTGCAAGGTTGAAGGATTGATGCTACTTATGGGAGCGCCATTGATCACCTTCCGAATTGGCACTATCATCGTCGTTCAACAGGGCGTCAGTCAGTTAGCTAGCGTACTAAAGAATAGCGATTATCTCACCTTCAACCCGTTTGCCAGTGAGGGTAACCGGGATATCTGACACTTGTATGATCTATCATTCGATCATCAGCCGGGGGCGGCGTTCCATGGAGAGACAATACGGTACGAACCTTTGCCGGCACATGCCTCGCACTTCTCGCTGTCCTTATACTGGTCTTGATCTTTGCCAATAGGCTTTCATCTAATTTCTTGCCTTTCCGCATCTTCGCGGCCATCCATCCGTTAATTCACAAGCTCTTAATCCAAACACCAATCCACACTGACCAACAACAAGTACTGTTAAAAGAAAAACTCACCTTGACAAACAAAACGACTTTTTCATCCGCTCCACCGTCACACATCAATCCGACCACCAATGTGTCCTCCACACCTTCTTTCGCAAACGTCAAGGTTTCGAGCACAGAGTAGATATCTGTCGGTCCGAAACGGATACCTCCTGGGTTGAGGACACCGTCGGAACGGCCAAGCATGATCAAGCCTCCGCCGTTTCCTGATCGAGATGGTGTTATCTGGACACTGAATAAGACAAGATGAAGTTAGCCTTCTACCTTTTGCCTTCACCGCCTGGAAGAAGGAGTAAGGGATAAAAGACTTACTAGTCGCCATGGTACCAAATCCCCTTATCACCTTTGAAATAACTATCCTTAAACCGTCTTTTCGCTTCTTCAACTTGTGCCTCCTCAAACCCGTATCCGGGTAAAGGCCAAAATCCAAGTGGTTCGATTGGAAAGGCTTTGTGACAGATGAGTTCTCCTGCGTGATCAGAGTTGCTATCTGTATCAAGTGCGCTAGACCGTACGATTGGCTCATCAGCTATCCAAGATGACAGGGAGGTTGGAATTCGCGGAAAAAAAGGGGGACAGGGACGACTTACAAGCCCAACATGCGCGATTGTATCTCGCCCCGAAAGACTGGGAGGCAGGTGTTACGACCCGCAAAGACTGAGCAAATGTCCGTACCACCTAGAATCTGGGGTGAGTTCCCCTCAATAGAACATTTGTATTTTGCATGGGACAAGACATACCTGTCACCGAGCCAACCAAGACATTCTTTTTCACTTTTTCATATATAAAATCAAATAGTCTCCCCGGTAATGGACTTCCCGTACTCAGGATCTGTTTCAGAGTTTTCAAATCATGGTTCTTTGCTACATCAGGATAATGTTTCTCCACCTGCTCTATCCACTTTGCGCTCGTTCCGAAAACAGTGATACCGAGATCATCGATCAATGACCAAAGATGAGAAGGCAGTTTCAGCGGGGAACCTTCATACAGCACAATTGTTGCGCCCGTCGCCAAGCCGGAGATAAGATATTGGAACATCATCCAGCCCGGAGTGGTGTAATAGAAGAAGATGTCGGAGGAGGAAATGTCACCTGCGAGATGGTGTTCACGGAGGGAATCGAGGAGCATTCCGCCTTGACGATGCTAGGACCGTTTTGTCGTTTAGCTTTTGGGTGGATAGGGGAGGATGGATACATACAACAATAGCTTTGGGTTTCCCTGTAGTTCCGCTTGAGAATAAGATCCATATGGGTTCATCGAACCCCATCCTCAGAAAGTTCACTTCCCCATCTTCTTGATCTAGCCAATCGTCCCATCTTACCAACTTTTCCTTGACCTCTGCAAACGTCGGTACCAATTCCTCTGGGAGATGGTCCACGCTCACTACGACACTAGGGGGATTCTTCAGTATGTCAAGCAAAGGTGCCACGCGAGGTAGGAGCGGGCGTGGGGTGCCGGCGTATATGACGCCGTTGGTGACGACGAGTACTTTGGGTCGGATTTGCTCGAGACGCTCGACGACACCGTCAATGCCAAAATCCGCTGCTGCCGAAGAGAAAATCCCACCAAGGGAAGAGGTGGCTAGTACAGTGATGACCGCCTCAAGGCAGTTTCCACCCCAGAACGCGACTCTGTCACCTTTGCCCACCCCAGCTGCTCTGAGGGATCGCTGCGCCTTTCCGACGAGTGAGTAAAGTTCAGACTGGGTGATCTGTTTGGTAGGAGGGGCATAAGTTGAACATGGTTCAGATGCTTGAATTATGGCTATGTCATCAGGTCTGGATTTGGCGTGCCGAAGCTGGTTTTCAGCCCAATTAAGGGATGATTCGGTGAACCATGGTGGGTTCTCCTCAGGCGTCTTGTCTTCATCTACCACCTTGCCATTCTCTTTCACCCCCTTGTCCCCTATAATGTGTTCCCAGTCCCAGAGGGCTGACCAGAAGTCTGAGCGGTGGGCACAGGACCACTCCCACAAGTCGGCATAGGTGGTGAGTGAGAGGGAATGTATCTTATTGATGTGCAAGAGGAACAGATGTGTTTGCGTAGTTGTGGGGTCGGTTGGAGTCCAGAGAGGTTTTTCTTCGTGATTGGACATGTTGCTTTGAGATGCTATTCTTAGAGATACAACAATGGGAAGACTACTGTCGTCGATGGCGGTGGTCACTCGTGGACATGAGGCTGCCGCGGTCAAATGTCAAATAATGTATCAGACGAACCGCGAGTCTCTTTCGCACAAGACCGAAAACAAACAAATCCGGCTGACCATCATAACCGAAGACGCCTAACAGCTGAACCCGCTATTCTCGCCTAAATTCCCACGCCTACTACTAGGCTCGTTCGTCATTTGGGCGGGGCCGAGTGGGGCTCCCTAGCCCCGCAGCAGGAGTAAGATCTGCAGGCACAGTCGACAGTCCAGAAAAGCGTTCTGGAAGCCCAAATTTCTCACCCTTTAAAACGTACAAACCATCGCCCCTCCTCCTTTCAGCTTTCAATCTGCCCCCAATCGTACACCTATCTCCCTTTCCCCTCTAAACGCCTTGAATCCTTTTTTTTTCACGAGACAAAATTTTACTCATTGCTTCCACGAACCTTGTTCGCGGTGTGGTCCCACCTCTTGACGACGCCTGTCTTCCCCACTTCTTGGAATTCTTGGATCTTGGAGAGGTGTTGAAGCGGACCGCTCGTGACTTCATACTCCTTCCACCGAGTCATCACCTTGGCTTTTCTTACACCTTTATTTTGCCGTTCACGTCTATTCTACTTTTCCATTTTCTCAACACTTTTATATCTGCAACTACAGCGACGTACGACAACCAACTTTCGAGAGCTCCAACCTCTACCACGAGCTCTAACCTCTACCATCACACACATATACACAATGAGACCCTCCCCGTACCTCTTCCCTCGACTCACACCCCTCTTTCGCCATGCTCCAACCTACCCACCTGTCATCGTCCACACGACTTCTGCAGGTACACCTACCCAGACTGCGAGTGAGACGGACCAGGCTACAGCCTCGTGGTGGGTTACCCATATTCATCAAAACACAATTCCTACCCTCGTAAGTATACTATATCACTATCTTCTTTTTCTCGTGGTCTATATGCTGACCAGCGGCGGTTCTGTTTTTCAATAAAGCAATCTGAACCTACGACAGCCTCTCTTCATCGCGGCACTTCCCCGCCACCTCCGCCTTCAGAGTACGAAACCGAAATCCAGACAGGCCCGAGGAAGTCTCCTCTTCCCCCACCCACCATTGCTTGGTACGACTATCTCACTATGATCTGAGTGATTCCTGTCACTACACTACCAGCAACTTGTATTTCACCGCTCAACCTCACGCGACTCACAACCCAAGACAACGGAAAAAAAGGCAAATCGAGACAGACATGTTAGCTACATCTCCATCTCGAGTTCCCAGAAGGACAATCATTTCAAGTCATACTATTCTATCGTATCCCCCATGGTACCTCATGGGCATATTATTTTAATACAATACTTCCCTTTTGTTGATCCTTGTAAATACAAATACTACGTCAAATTGTTGTTTTCCGATCATGCAGTTTACATGTCCCCCTCCTTGTCACGACACAACTACCCCCACCACCAACGAAGCAATGTCATTGATGCCTCTATGTAGAACTATCCATAAGAGCTAGTTTTGTTTTTGCACAAATTCATCGACTTACCGTACAAATCGTGCAATTCTGCGCGCTAACAGGTTTTGCCACCTTTAGTCTTAATGACCCAATGCTCCATGCATAATTCCCCTTGGAAATTGCAAACTTTATGGTACAGTGCATTTCAATATATATCTTAATAATTTCCTGTTAAAGTTGGTCATTTTCTTGATCTTAGGCCTCTACAACCAAGCAGCCCGCCCATCCCTCTAGTCTCAGGCACTGTTTCTTAATTTACCACCCTACCCAGCAGACACTGTGGTAGCCTACGCACTCGAGCATTAAACCGAGTTCTGCCCCCCCCCCCACCCCCCCCGACCTAGGATGCGAGCTGTTCTACCACTCAAAGCCGTCCCAGCATGTTCCGTCGGCGCAAAAACACTACACTCTCACTATACGGAGAATTCCAGCCTGTTGCCAGCAAAGTCTCTAGCAAAGAACCGGGTTGGGAACTCGACGCCCTTTCGAGGTGAAAGGAAAAAAAGAAAGGAATCAGCCCAACTCCCAATCGCTTTGAATGTCGGGTGGAATGGGAAACATGGAGGGAGACGGAGGAAGGGAGAGAGACAAGACTCACCTTTGATCCAGAGTTCTCACCACCTGGTTTATCACATTCTTGTGCAGAAGCAGGCACCCCTTTAATATGATGCTCGTAGATGCGTTCTTGAAGAGCGGTGAGAGCTTCCTGGGATGGGAGGGAGAAACAAGGATGTCGGCTAGAGATGGGCGAGGGGTCCGAGAGGGCGGGACCTGTTTCGGTAGATCCCTTTTCGAAAGAGACGTGAATCTGTTTGTTTGTTTTTGTTTTCAGAGAAGATAAATTTAGATGGATTAGTTGGAAGGATTTATAAATGTGCAGAGTTTTGTAATTGTAATTGAAGGATGAAAGCATACCTGTTGAGGCCCATCACCAACTCTAAACCTGATCTCAAGTCAGTTAAAAAAGCTAATCCAAGTGGAATCGAGATAAGACAGGAGAAAACTGCTGCATACCATAAGATTGTACCCCTTTGGAGTTGGGGCACCTGGTCATTCTTGAACCCAATCACATCGCCGTAGAACTCTTGAGCTTGCTCAAGTGTGCCTTTAGGGATGGCAAGGTTGACGTGTTGGATAGCAATGGGCGTGTAAGAAGAAGTCATTATGGCCCGACGGATTATGTGATGGGAAAGAAACGATTGGCGGAAGAGCATTGACGGGAGGAGAAGAAAGGGAACATGACAGATGGCGGGACGGAATCGATAGATATATAATTATTTTGGGAACCAAGAAGAGACAATTCGTCGGTTTGACTCGTTGATTCGTAAGTTACCGACAAGTCGCAATAGTTGAGACCGGCTGCAACCGGTCCGGTCCGGATTTGTTTGGCTCTATATCCATGGACTACATATGACGAAAGGTCGATATCATTGCATTGAAGTTGTAGGTGGGACCTTGCCGTTGAAAGAGCTGCAGCATATGTTTATAGTCTATGATAGTAGATTGCAGGTACTTGGAAATGGTGCGCTCAAACTTCCCAGGTGGATATGAGGTAAGGGAGCGAGGAGATGGTGAAAGGACTCGTTCATATCGGACTTTTCGTGCTTCATCAAGCTGAATCAGCAGGTTTTTATTTTTTATTTTTAGTTGGAGATAAGAGCCAGAGCCAGTTTTCCATCACGCGCGCATTCCATCTCCATCATTCGGAAGATCAGTATGAGGAGGACGCCCTATTATTTTCCCCCTCTCCGTCGTCCATTACTTTTGTAACTCTTCGTCCCATGCCCATCCTCCGATCTGACAAACCAAATTGATTGGAGGCCCGATCGGAGATGTCCAAACATCATCGACTGTTGTAGCATTCATATACTCTTGGCTATGATAAACTGCAGATTGAATAATGGGCAGAGAGAGCTGCTGGTGTTGGGTTTCTTATGGCGGCGGGGAACTGAAATGCGCACGTGGAAGCCACGCCGCTGCGGCTGCAGAAGAAGCCATGGCAAAAAAAAAAAAAATCATGATGATGATTTTCGTTGCAATGCTATGCCTGCTGGTGGAGGTGGTGTCCCGATCGGCACGCTGCTAAAGAAGCGCAGGGTGGGAGAAGGGAAATGAAAAGCAACAAAATGATATATATATATATTATATATATATATATATATATGTACGAGAGAGCGAGGGTAAGTGTAGCTGGCGAGTTAGATCTGTTATTTCCCGCCGCCCGGATCGCTTGTCGCTCTTGACGTATGCTCTTTGGATGCATTGCATTGCCATGCGGGCGCAGCCTTTGCAGCATTCGGACGACATTTATTATGGTGACAATTGAAGCGGGTGCCACAGAGTCGACGATTTTATGAACCCTGAAATTCTTACCTGGAGCTTGTTGCGCTGTGCCCTGTCCATCATATCGACGATAATTATAATTAATCTTCCATCTCTTACTACGAATCTTTTCTTTCAAGCACCAATTTAACATCCCTTATAGTTGAACAAGTAAAAGATGTCTGCCAAGGACGTGAGTGATTATTATCCCACTTTAACGCCTCAGCACAGGGTGCCCGGGTGTTTGTGTGTTTGGGAATGCTATCTGCGTCTACGCGCGATGGCTGTGTTGGTGATCTTTGTGAGCTGACATCGGTCTCTTTTTGGTAGTACTACGGTAATCAGTACGTCTTCTCCCAAACTTCCTCGCCACCGCTCTTCTTCCTTCCTCAGCTCCGTCCTCACACACATCTTCCACCTCGATTTCCTCAATCTTCGCAGCACCAATGCCCAGAATAGTATAGCATAAACTGACCATCTACTTTTTCACTTCCTACTTTCTTCGTCAAATCTTTTTGCCGATGATTGTAAACAGACAACAACCCTACGGTCAGCAATACGGCGGTGGCTACCCCCAACAAGGCGGTTACGGTGGTCCTCCCCAACAGGGCGGATATTATCCTCCTCCCCCTCAGGTTCGTCTATCTCGCCTCTTTTTATATCCTTTGTCGTAAAGCTGCCTGGGCATAAATGACTAATTTTGGAAATTTGAATCATGTAGCAATCGTACCAACAGCCTGGTCGTACGTCAATTCCCCTCTTAAATTTATAACCCATGGTGGATGGCCATTGGGGTGTAGGGGTAACATAACTGACGATGTTGGTTTGCTATTTTTTGTTTCTTGAATACAGAGTATTACCCTCAACCCCAGCCTCAGCCCGTGTACGTCCAACAACCGCCTCGAAAATCTGGCGGCGGCGGTGGCGCAGGTTGTTGCGCTTGGTACGTTTTTGGAATATCGCTTTTCCCCTGCCACCAGATTAATGAGCTAATCCACGATCATACACGAAAAAAATAGTCTTGCCGGTGCTCTCTGTTGTTGCTGCGCTGAAGAACTCTGTTGCGACATGTTGTTCTAAACTCCTCACTTTTCCCCACCTTGAACCTTTGCCCTCAACTCGGATTAATATAGGCACGTAGATGAGAAAGTGTCAAGCTCCCAATCCGGGATGTAGGTGAGCGAGTGTAAAAGCATATTCTGCCTTTCGACAATGGACTTTGGGGATAAGAGGATGATGATGGGGACGAGGAGGACTGGAGGGTGGTGGGCGGATAGAGGTGTATTCTAGTTATTACTGTCTTGTCCTTTTTGTTTCAGAGCTTGCATACACGAATCTGGGCTTCTCTTCTTTCTATTCAGGTATCATTCTGTAGGTTTTAAATTACCTTGCTCTATGCGATACTTTCTTGCCGACCAAACATTTTCGAGTTCCCCTGAAATTTGACAGTCCGAATGAGTATCTATCTAGTCGCTAGTTAGCTTACAGCTCCGAGCCTTGTGCCTCCACTTTCGGGCAACGGACAGAGCCAACAAACGCGGTTATTTTCGTGTCGCATATCACATTCCGTTTCTTCTCTCTT
>NC_026750.1:1351745-1422463 GCF_000149245.1 Cryptococcus neoformans H99
TCTAAATAGGACCTTTGTGGAGATGCCAATCTATCTTTTTGATTCTATTTCCACTCTCCTAAACATATCAATTGGGGCAGTCGAGGGTGAGCTTGGGAGGTCCGTGTCGGTCTGGAAAAATGAAAAACTGGAAGATGGTATGTGTGCCCACCTGCTCCCCATCCGAGTGGGTCGCCCTGTCTGAACAAGCCAATCTATAGGTCCTCGACTATTATGGCAAGATGCCCTCGAGGAGGAAAGGCGTGGGCGAGTTATGGTCTCTGACTTCATTCTCGAAGCCGCCGCTGGCTTTCATGAGGGCAATGTTATCGAACGCGCCCGCGGGATCATTTGCCCGGGGTCCCAAGGAGACAACTGGTGGACGGTGCATTTATTTTTCAAGGAGGCGAGATTCGCTTTAGGGCTGTCAAAGCTGGTATAACCAGTGTGCGCCACATTGCGGGCATGCAGAAGGATTTCACAGGTGACTGTTCAGATAGTCGCAATTTCGACCACATCCGGTCTCAGAACGGTAGCTAAAAACGAAGGGCTCGAACGTCTAGAGTGCTTATCCAATATGGCTGCTTCGGTAGGGAGTCGTGGATGATGTCGTCGTCGGGTAAGTCAATGCAGCGTTTAAAAACCCTACGCAAAATATCACTGATGTCATCTCGGCCCTCGATGGACAGATCGAGCGCCAAAAGGGCGAAATGGCTGCCGATGACTCGAAGATGAGTTGTCAGCGGAAGAGGGTGAATTTTTCAAATCGTTGGATCCATCCTTAATGGCGATCGCGTCACGAAAGGAAGGATTTCTAGGTTGCTGGCCGGGAATGTTACAGAAAGAAGACTCAGAATTTGGTAGATTTACCGCGAAGAAGCTTGCGCGTACGTATACTCCTGCTCTGGGGGCGGGTAATTTTAGACCCTACCGATGTCATTGAAAATCGCCTCACTGAATCGATGTACCCAAGCATGGAGGAGTGATAGCCTGGAAGTCGAAAAGGCAGAACACCGTCGCACTCTCAACCACAGAAGCCGAGTACATGGCGTCTGCCGATGCAGCGAAGCAGGCAGTGTGGTTGCGACGCCTGTTAGAAGACGTTGGACTGGGTCTGGGAAGTAGACCACTCCAACTGCTTAACGACAATGCTGGGGCTATCGCTCAGTCGAGAAACCCGGTAAATCACGAAAGGTCAAAGCATATCGATATGAGACACCATTTCATACGCGAGAAGGTAGCGGACAAAACCATTTCACTGGAACATGTCCCTTCCGTTGGAAACCTGGCTGATCTGTTGACGAAGGGCCTTCCAACAGAAACCTTCACACAGCTGTGTGATTTATTGGGTATGGAGAAGGTGGAGACGCAGAAGTTGGATCAAGGGGGAGTGTTGGAATGTAACGAAGGGTGATCCAACTGGGGAGGTTTGAGGAGGTTTAGGTTTAAGGTCCATTTTTTTATACATATATAGTAAATGCTCTGTTCCTTCTTTCTTTCCTCATGCAACGTAGAAACAAACCTATTCTTGACAGATAGGACACTTTGAGACTTACCGGTGTCTAATGATATTGACTTAAAAGTTCACCGCTAAAGAGGTAAAACACTGTTCAGTATGTGCTGAATAGAGGATCAACGTCTTGGTTAATGGATTGATTTGATTGATGACATGAGGGAATGAAAGACCTTGGCGACTTTGCGGCGCTGCGGATGTAACAATCTATAGCTTGATGAGCGTGTGAACCGGAAGAGCAATGAAGTCGTCATGGGATGGACTCCACTCTTTTAGATAGCAGCGGTGATTGACATGAATGATGATGATCATATTATTGAATGAGGACCTGGCGGTTATATCCGCTAGGAAGGAGAAAGGAAGTAAATTGATAATGGGATAATTCAGTCCCTTCCCCGCCTCCACCTATGCTGTCCACCATGGATGAGAAATGGATTTTTCTGTCCGCTGCAAGGGTTGAGATGAAGTATGATGATCCGTTACGTTGTTGGAATTTCTCGAAATACCAATGTCTCCCCCGATAGTTGGGGTCGGGTCAAGTCGTTAATTTTAGGTAGCGTAAGTTAGATGATCGGGAGGTGGAAGATTATTATGCCCGTCGTACGTAGTAAGTGCGTCACTCAAACAACCTGTCTCTATGAGAGACATGCATGTCTGCTCTCAAAGTTCCTTCGTGCCAGAATACTACTGGCAGGTAAACTGCGAAAAAGGATGCCAGAATTTTGATGAGTGATGCATGCCGAGCTGTCTACCATTACAGGGCGTTGTTTCACCTGGACAACAGATACTTGATAGTGATGGATATCTCAAGATTCGACGCCGACGGACCAGAATACTAGTAACATTCTGAAAGATGGCTTGGCAAGTGGAGGTATGCGGGGATCACAATTGTAAAATATGTATGACCGATGCTACATTCTGGATCTTTGAAAACGAAAGATCGAAAACAGTTGTAAGACACGAAGTCTGGCTATACCATTGGGCCCGCAACACTCGGATCATTCCTCAGTTTAGTATCTCTCGAGCAAGTCTAACCATTTTTACAAAATCCAGGCATGATGCATTTTCGAAAACTTGAGTACGCCCCGGAGGTGTTGCAGCACTGTCAACTTCCGTTAACTGACGAATCTCCTTAAATACGCCAGAACAGAACCCATGACAGGGTACATCGGTGACCCCTTCATCCTCACCAAGGGGGTTGAGGGAACCCCTTTGGCGGAGTGACGAAAAGTTACGTCGAGAACGAGAGCAACGATTATAAGAGAGCAACGATTATAAGAACAAATGGAGGCAATAACAACAACGAAGTAGCAAGACAAGAACGGAGGGAAATCTCGTCGGGACAGGCCGGTCACGGGACTTTGCGTCGGAACAGAGCGTATAACGCGGAGCTCCGTCCAACCTCTATTATATAGGCTTCCAGTTCCCAATTCGGTGGAATACCATTCCGACGCACTGGCCTCTTTTCCCAGTGAATTGGGCCGTTATGGCCTAAATTCCAAGGTACACAGGGAAATAAAAAGCTTGTGATTGGTTGAAAAGTCTCGGGGAAAAGGGTTTTGGTCCCGTTGAATGACGTTTGAAAGTGAAAGTTGGGATCGATGTGGGGAAAGAAAACCGGACCGGACTCTGCGTGCGGCAAACCCATCAAACGCTGGGCAAAAGGTTGTACAAAGCAATGCATATGGGGCTATCCCAATTTTTTTCTTCTTCATCTGTTTAACTTCCTTCACTGTCTGTACGTAGGAAGAACTCGCATTCTTTGTCGTTGCTCCACAAGCAAAAAAGACAAGCACTACAGAACCCTCGGGGTGCCGCGAAATACCAATTCGGCTCGATAGTTACCGCCCCGGATCTCCTTGTTCGTCCGACGCCTAGTCTCCCTCCCATCACAACGGCTTGGCCTGGACATTTTTCATCAAAAAGGTGTAGACACATATATACACCCCACCCCCGCCCCCGCCCCCAGACTTGACGTTCTTTCAGAATATTCACATCGACGGTCAACGCTGCAAGAAGACTTTTGACAGCAAGGTGAGTTTGATTTCAGCTGCTGGTCAAGTGCGTCGTGACGGATATCGGATAAGATTATTTCCGTGCTGTTTCGCGTCACGCAGTTGATCATCCATCATCATTCGTCCACGATCTGGGCCCATCCAAAGTTGTTCGGCCGGACTAAAGTCAAGTCGTGCACTTCATATATAAGAGTATGGGCCTGGAAGAAGTAACCACCTTCTCCTTTATATTCATGCTTGCTTCTGCTTTGATTTAAGCAAAGCACGCCCTCTGGGCATCAATCACATCATTACTCGTTTTTGGAGCACGAAAAGAAGCAGCAGTGTTCCAGAGTTTTTGAAGCTGACAGCCGCCCTACCAGCTTCCACAATCTCCCTGTCCCTTTCATTACATGATCAACACATTGGAACATCAACCTTTGCATATCATTTCTTGTCTCAAAGGAAGAACCTCATTACTCCACCCAAAGTTGTAACCACGACGGTCGTGTGACGCCTTTACCGATCACCAATCATCCTTCACCGGCCTACAGTATAGCCTATATATATCAACCGCGTCGAGCGATAGTACGACGCTAGCACCACAGATTTACTTGCCTCCACTCTCACAAACAGCCCAAGATAGCTGTCCTTATCACAACATCTCGTCCTTGACTACCAATATGATGATGAGCTCACCTCTTCTTGCAACACCTCACTCTCGCTCCATTTCCCACACTCCTTCACCAACTTCTTCGCCCAAACTTGTACCAATCGCGGGCACCATGGCGCCAGTATCACTCTCCCTCTCCTCTTCAGCTTCAGCACTTCCAAGCACCACTACATCCCAGGCTACCATCAGTCAGAGTGCTCCTACTCGTAGCTTCGCCCGAGGACCTCAAGCAAGACCTTATGGTCCTCCTATGTTGAGAAAGAAGGAGCTTGATGGTGACACAAAGCGCTTCGCGGAGCTTGTCGTTGAGACGGTTGATGAGAGGAGACTTTCACTGGCTTCTAGCTCTCCAGTCTCACGCGGGAGGAAGCTAGAGGGCGAGAAAGGGTTGATCGAGATGGTGGAGAATGTAAGCTTGCAAGAAGCGCACCATGGAGCGAGGAACATTGAGAGACGAGGTACACAAGGCAGGATGATGAGTGGTAGCTGGGAAGCCGAAAGGGCGGACCTCATTGTCGATTATCCAGTTTGGAGCCCCGGCTGCTTCCAAGGTACGTTACAATTTCCTTCACGCGCCTGATTCAGAACATTCGCTGACGCATCAACACACAGACCTCTCTACCCTGCAATCACTCCGCGAAAAGACGCTTTCTCACATCCACCTGCTCTTGTCTCACCTCCAGAACGCCCATCACATTCACGCGACCTATCGTCTTTTGGCACGATCTGCCGTGTCTTGCCCTGTATCCAATCCGTCTCCTTTCTATCATGGTTGGGGCTGCATCCGCCTGGCACCGTGTGCCTCTCAAGAGTATGGTCGAGCTGGTGCCAAGGTTAGACGGGCAAGCTTGGTTCACTCTGGCAGACCGTCATCCTTTTCTCCAGAGCGAAAGATGAGCGACAGCGCAGTGGTCGACTCTGACGATGAAGATGTGTCTCCTCAAATGTCTCCGCGTGCGGCGGCTGCTGAGATTAAGCTGAGGGAAGGCTTTTGGAGTGGAAGTGCAAGTGGAAGCGAGGACGAGGACGAGGAGGAAGTTGCCGATGTTATTGTTGCTCGAGAGATTGAGAAAAGGGGTGGCAAAGAAGGGTAAGTCTCTCAAGCTTCATGTTCATCGAATGGCGACTGACAACAACTCAGAATGGCCTTCTTGATGACCCTTTTTGGCCAGCCTGCCATCATTCTTACTTAATCTTAAATTGGCACTGTTGCTCAATATCAGTGTATACATGTAACAACCGCATCGACCAACCACATGTTGTACTATCCCACCTTTTTCACCTCCAAAACGAATTCGAAGTCAACATCATCAATTTAATAAGGATCATCATCCACGTTTTAGTGTACGAGGAACGGCAGAGAGTTGGATTGTTTTTACTTGGATTATATCAGTATGAAATTAGCGAAATGTATTCATTTGACGAATCGCAGTAGGGTGTGAGATCCCTGGAATTCTTCCATTGCATATTAGTTGCATTTAAACCATTCAAACCCTAATAACAAGAAGAGGCTTCATAACAACAACATGAACGAGCCACGAACGGATCTCTATCGGCCAGGCACAGATCTGATAAATGTCTGTCGGCTTTCAGCTTCAGCGCTCGTCAAATCTTTAAATATTGTCAATACTAAACCTCCCATATTTACAAATGACAGTCCGCCAGAAAACAATTATAAAATCCTTCAATTCTTCAACTAGGGCAGCGATAATAGATAACGGACTTCGATAATATACATCACTATGGAGACCCACCACATGTCACACCTAGGCCTCTTCAGCAGGCGAGTCAAAGGATGCATTGAAAGTGAACAAAGGTTAGTCGAACAGCAATAAAGGACTTGTTAACACCAGCAGGTCGATATACACAACTACATACTGGCCGGAATGAGTTAAAAAAACTGCTCTTCAAAGGACAAAGATTATCATTACATTTAGATTTCCAAAATAAAGCTGCTGAGGACAGCTTAGAAACGATAAGATGAGGATACCCCATCGACTCAATGCCGCTCGGCGGCCATCTCACGGTCAACCATGGGAAAAGAAGCGGGGGATGTTGGACGGAAAAGAATTGTTGGACACTGCAACGACGATGACAATTGATGGCAAAGAGCCCAATGCTCTGCCAAGCACAGATGCTACTGGGGAAGCTAGGGGGGGTATGGCCAATACCATCATAGCGAGCACGACTGCAACAAAAGAGGAGTCCGTTTCGTTGATGCCATCATTGATAAATGGTGCAACCAGTAGAGCCATTACTACAGATGGCGAGGCGACTAACCCCGTCAATACAGCTGAAACAGCCAGTCACTCTTCAGCGAGTAGTGGCCGATCAGGATCCAGTGTAGCTGCTACAACGCGCTCTATATCATCAAGTGACCGCAGCAGCATCATCGCCAATCCCAAGATTACTGCTAGTGAAAAAAACGATAGGTCAACCTCATCATTAGCCTCTGCTGCAATGAGTTCGAGGAGCAAAATTGTAACCGCAGCGGTTCCGGTGACTAGCCTAGCAAGTGCTTTACATCCCATTCGTAAGCCTCTGGCACTTCCTTTCTTAATCTTCGACCCTTTTTTTTCGAAGACTGAAACTGACTTGAGAGAAAATGTGTCCATGATTTAGAGGTGAACACCTTCCCTAGTGATTTCCCGCTGGGGACCCAAACCACGGCTTTGGTGGCTTCGGTCGGACGGGGTTATGTCTTTATGCCTAATGACGCCCTTGCCGATAGTAGTAAGTTGTATATATGAGGAGTTTTCTTTCCTTCAACTACTTTTTATCCACTAAGACGGCTGACATACACATGTTTATTCCACATTTGGTACTCGTCACACAGTGCTGTTATTTTTAACATTCTTCTTCTCCTTTCTCATCCTCACAATATTCGCGATCAAGCTCGACAAATGTTTGAACAGGAGGCGAGGAGGGGGTAAGGAAGATCAGGTGATTGGGGAAGAGATGAGGTGGGCGGAAGGGAGGGAGGTATTGGAGAGGAAAATTATTTGGCAAGGGAGGATGGGGGGCAGGGGCAAAGTGGAATATGTGGGAGGGATGGGAAAAGGGGGGGAGAGAGAGGGATGGATAGGTGGGGGAAGAGTTGAAACAGGACCGGCGTTTAGGGGGAGGGAGATGAGGCAAAGCGGGATGAAGATTCAAGTTTGAAAAAAAAAATGCCCGGAAAAGGGAGAGCTCGCTTGTTTTTTGGCCTTGTGGGTGGGTTGATATGATTTTTTTTTGCATTGTTTCAGTGGTTGATCTTTACAATATATATCTATCAAAGATTACTAAAAGGAAATCTAGCTGACTATGTGAAGCACATCATCAATCAGATGAGAGGTTACAACCCATCAGGAATAAAACTCACACGTTGCATGACCTGGTTTAAGGCGTACAGCAGAACAGAGTTCAGCAACAAGGAGGAGAAGATACAACTGTAAGGCCCCTTGCGCTGTGCCTCACACATCCAAAGAGGGACAGGGGGAGGAATCAGATCATTCGGTATCTGATTTGGCTCTAAACCTGGAATTTCGCCTGCTGCCCCCTATTACACCGTTCCTGGATTCACCTACTCCTCCATTACTGGTAGCACTCGTAGCCGAAAGCTGACTCTCTCTTCTGTCTCCCAAACTTGGGCCCAATCTTGATGGAGGTTTATCCAAGTTTGTGTCTCCTCCAATCGAGAGACCTAGGACGGAGTCTCTTTTTGAGGAGAGGATGCTACCTTTCCTACTGGGTCCTCTCTCTCTCTTCCTTGTGTCTCCTTCTCCCTCATCTTCTGCATCAGATGTGGGAATAGAGTCGTAATTATAATGTTTCCCAGCTCTGAAACTAGAATGACGGGATCGACGACCATAACCAGTTATAGGAGGTGGGATGGGAGAAGGTGTGCGCGAGAAGGGGACGGCTTCTGGATCAGTAGGTTTAGCTTGGGGTCGATTGGGGGTGGAGGATATCTATCAGTTTTGGTCAGCTCATCGCTTCCTAGGGTAAAGTCGACGGAGAAGTGATAAAGGAAAACTTACAGTAGCCCAAATGGCAGACGCTAAGATAAGCACCGTCCCCAAAGCTGAGAGGAAAGAAGGTATTGTCCCCCAAAGCACAAACTCGAGTAAAAGAGAGAAGACGACTTGGAGGTATATGGCGAGACCTGCTCGACCAGCTTTCTCGCGTTGGAGGCCGAGGGTTAGGAATGTTTGGGCTGCGAAGCCGAATAACTATGGGGGAAATCAAGCATCAGGAGGGAATGGCTCTTCAGTTGGTTGAAAGAGGGAAGGGAAGGGAGGGGACATACACCGATGGTGAGGATGAATAGAAGCTCGCGAAGCGAAGAGACCCATACGATATGACCCGGCTTGAACAGAAGCCATCTGGAAGCGATTGGTGAGTAAACAGTTTTCATGCGGAGTTGCGAGTTGAGATTAAGATTCCTTTTGAAATAACTTACAGACCGCAAGTGATAGTACATGAGTAAGAAAAGTAGGTGATGGAATGAAGCGCGTGCGCTTTGTTTCCGATCCACCTGATTGTTGTATCTGACTTCCCATATCAGCGCTTTTTGTAAACTACCAGCTAGATTTGGTTTGGTCTGGGATAGTATCTTTGTACTTACAAGCCATGGAAGCAAAGAACACAGCAACAAAAGCCCATGTCACTGCTATTGCTCTTTCGGTCGCATTGTTCCCCTCTTGGTCCCCTTCCCCAGGGGGCAGGGGCAAATCCAACCTCGTCCCTCTTCCGCCATCTTCTGGTAAAGCGATATCCTCTCCTTTCCCTTCCCCACCAAAGATGAACGGTGGACGACTTACGAGCACAACGCCAACTAGACAGAAGAAACCTGCCAGTATTTCGCGTTGTGAGAGTGTCTCGTGCAGGAACAAGAAACCTAGGAGGGCGGTGACGCTAGGCGCGAGGAATTGAATTGTGACAGAATCGGAAAGGGTAAGACCTCTGAGGCTTTGGTAGCTGGACAGAAGACCCATGAATCCAAAGAAACCGCGCAGGATGAGGATACGGCGTATACCAGGTGGACCAAGGAAAGGGTTAGGGTCACGTTTGATGAGCCAGAGGGATAGGACGCAGCAGATGGCTGTGATGCCCATTCGGACAAAGATCAAAGTTGTGGTGGATATTTGGGTAGCGGAGAGAAAGTACTTGACAGTGAGTCCCATGAGGACGAAGAATAATTCCGAAATGGCTACAAGGACGAGGCCGACATTTTGCGAGATGAAGTAGATAAGTCCACGGGGGAGTTTTGCTGTTAGCCAGTTATCGATAGAGCTCGAGAACATTTGTAGTTGAATAGGGGCATTATTATCAGATGATGGCCGATGAGTAATAGTAGTCGGTGAAGCTGTACTTGATGTGAATGAAGGTAATTGTCCTCTTTTGGGGGCGAGAGCGACTGGGGATAACGGGACAGGAGCCTGGGTCAAAGGCATTTTGGGCGAGCGGGGCGATCGTGCGGACATGACGAGGGATTTAAATTATCCACAGGATGATCCTTTGAGGTTCTATCTAATCTATTTGCAAACTGACCTGTAACTCAAGATGTTAATTCGACTTGACTCCTCTTTCATTTATCCTCTTCCGACTCGCAGCGCATTCATTTCAAGTTCATGATAATAATGAATCACCCGAGTTGCCGAAGATATCCGCGATCGGTGACTTCCGATCTAAAAGCATCGTGTCACGTGACTTAATGCTCTTCTTCGAGAGAACAGAAGGACAGGTAAGTTTCGTCATCGTCGATATTCCCTCTTTCATTTACCATCCACTTCGTACGGGTATGCCTAGATAGCCTCACATAGAACATATACCACGCGAGATCATATATACCATGAGCTTTGATCCGGGCCCATCCTCAAGTTACTACCGCAACTTTGCCTCCTCCGCCGACGGTCCCCTTCAACCCCCATCCCCTCCCCGTTCACCCATTCTCGGAGCAACTCTTCCTCCCCACCATGTCGAAAGGGACCTCTACGCTCTACTCAACCTATCAAAAGATGCATCAGAGGCTACTATCCGAGATCGATACCGTTCTCTCGCTACGACATACCACCCTGACCGACAGAGAAGCGATCGTGCTCGAGAAGCAGCGCATGCTCAGTTCACCGAGATCCAAAGAGCTTACGAGATCCTCACCGATCCCACGAAGCGTGCGGTATACGATATGTTTGGGGAGGAAGGTTTGAAGACGAATTGGGAGATTGGGCCGAGGGTGAAGACTCCGGAGGAAATGCGAAAGTGGTTTACGGCGCACGCGTATGAGAGGCGTGCAATGGAGGCGGAGGCTCTTGTGAAGCCAAAGAGTGACTTGGAAGTCGTCCTCGATGCACGGGCTGTATTCCTCTCCAAAAAAGTGTTCCCAGACCCTAATGCCGTCAAACATGATCCCATCTCAAGGGTCTTGCGTGTCCGGCCGGGGCGAACAGTCTTGAAGCATTCTTTTGAGATGCCTCTATCGCCAAACACGCAGTTCATTGTCGAAGGCCAAGCATTATCAAGGAATGGTCGCGGAGGTGCCAACGTGCTGGGTACAGTGAAACACCAATTCTCTCCCAAATTCTGGGTTGAAACTGGGGTTACTTTGATGCATCCCCGCATAGGAAAAGTCAAGGCAACATATACAGTGGACGAGGATCAATATGTTACTGCAAGTATTGTTCAATCTACCTTGACCGCACCACCTCAACTGGGATTCACCTACGGACGAAGGCTCTACGCCGACACTACAGGTTTCATGTGTACGTCCTTGATCCTTTTAACGGTTTGAGTCCAACTAAACAACTCTAAATTAATTTTTACAGTGTATGAGCCCGGATCCTTCTCCATCGGTCCATGGGGCCGCAACCGCCCGGAATCTCAACTGAACCCATCTTCCCTCTCCATCGGCCTCACCAACGCTAAACGTAACGGTTCCGGCTGGACAGTCCAAACTACTGCAGGTCTCGCCAACAATCAGATCACAGCAGACTGGTCGACTCCGATCCCGGGGGGCCTGAAAATGAAATTTGGCGCTGAGATTGGTTTGGATCAGTCGATGGCTGGGTTCATCACTGCGGAGGGCAAGGTGACGGATAATGTCAAAGCTGGACTAATTTTGCAGATGGAAATCGGTGGAGGGATCATCCTAAAGGTCAAGTAAGTACAGCTTTTACTCCCTTTCATTCAACCAAATTCAAATGCACGAACTGATAACATGCACTTTTGCAGGATCAACCGTCTTGGCCAAAAAATCTCCATCCCCATCCTCCTCGCCGAACGGCTAGACCCCTTTATCCTCCTCGGCTCCACCCTCATCCCCGCTGCAGCCTATGCAAGTATCTACAAATTCTACCTCTTACCACGCAAGAAACGGGCTTTAAAGGATAGGGTGAAAGACTTACGGGAGGAACATAAAGAGTTTATCAGGCAGAAGAGGCAAGAGGCAAGGGATGCAGTGGATGTGATGGAGAGGTCGGTGGAAGCGAAGTTGGCGCAGGAGAGGGACAGGAATGGTACGTCCCCCTCATTTTTTTTTTTTGCTTTCAGTCTCTCTTACCTCCTTTCCCTTCTTGTCTCCCCTTCGATTTGCGCCTCGCTAACACGAGGGAACACCAGGTCTTATCATCCTCTCCGCTCATTACGGACTCGCATCCTCATTCACCGACCGTGGTATCATCGTTTCTGAAAAGATGGATCAAGAAGGAGGAGGAGAAGGAGAAGAAGAAGTTATCGATGTGACGGTCCCTGTGCAAGCGCTTGTTCAAGATGGAAGGCTGTATATTCCTGGAGGCAAGGGAAAACATAACATCATTGGGTTCTATGTAAGTTTTTTGCGTTCCAAAGAGCTGTCGAGCAGGGCCAAAAAAAAAAAGGGTGAAAAAGGGAAGAAGAAGAGAGAAAAACAATGATGATGCAGGATGCTGATTGTGGGTATGCTTGAAATTCGCAGGACCCATGTATTGGCGAAAACAAGAAATTAAGAGTGAGGTACCTGTTTAGGGGGAAGATGCATGAGGTTACGGTGGACGATACGAGTCCGTTGAGAGCGCCTGTTAGGAGTGAGTTGGGTTTTTCTATATATCCTCTTTCACATTTTCCGTTGTTTCGTCGTACTGATATTTGGTCGATCTTTCTTAGCCCATGTTCTTGAGGTATAGATTCCCTTGGATCCGCTTGGCTTTGCGCGGAAAACCTCAAGGAGAGGAGTAGAGGATGCCCATAGAGTTGTTATCTAGCATGGAGTGAATGGGGAGGGGAGGGGAAAGAAGGAGGTTGACTGAATTACTCGCAGCTCAAAAACAAGGAGATGGTTTTTTGCATATGCATTGATTTTTCCAAATTAAAAAAGGACTGAAGGGCACGGTCCGCTCGTCACCTCGTGACATAATTTGGGTTACAGGATTAGATTAGAAGCGCCGGGAGTTTTTAGTAGTCTTCTCAAGTTGGATTTATGATGATCCTGTCCTTTTATCGTTTCAAGCCTATGGTGTAAGGAGGGGCTTGTGCATGAAGAGCGAAAGATAAACACGCATGTGGTCATTATGAACACATGTATTACCCTCCTCTTAGCCCGCCTCTACGGAGCACTCTCCACCCAATAACTCCCTTCTACCAAGTCCACCCGCTAACGACTTTGCGCCTCAACGGTGTATCCTCCCTAACGGCGCCTGCGCTCTTCACTCTCCTCAAATCCTTCTTGAACTGTTGTTCCTCCTTTTCAGACGGGGTAAGGCCTTCGCGGATGACGAGGTGGATACGCGCAGAAGGGTGATGTTTGATACCGTATTTACCGCGGCCTTTGATATCGATACGGGCTTCTTTGCGGCCTTTGGTGACCCATGCTTCGGCTATTTCAAAGAGGCAGGGTAGGTTAGTTGAGTCGAGGTCAACAATGGTCGTGGGTGAAAGGGAAGGACGTACCAACGACAAGTTTATCCCTCTTCAAACTCTTATCCACCGCATGATCCCTCGCAAGCGCCAATGTACTCTTCACCCACTTACTCGCCCTTTTCTCCGAAAACTGCATCTGTACAATCGCCTCATCTACCGGCAGACCCGCAATCTGGTGGGAGAGTAAGCCGAGTTTACGGTGGGAGATTTTGTGCGCTGCAGAGGCGTAGCGATGTTCCGTCCAGGCATTGTTGGGGAGGCCGCGTTTCTTCATTTTCTTAGAGATTTTGGGCTGGGTGTCGCCGGGGAATGCGGAGGGGGAGGGGGCGAAGAGGGATTCCGAGGTGGTTCCGCCAGACGGGGAGGAAGAGGCGGGTTCACCGATAGCGGAGGCGGGTTGGTCTTCGGCGGAGTCGGATTTCCATGTGGGGAGGGTGGGGAGGTAGCGGCCGAACCCGGAGAGGTTAAATGCTCTGCATCATACAACAGAATGTGAGCGGGCAAATAAAGAGGAGGGAAGGGGAATGGAGACGTACGTTCGAACCTGGCCGAGAGGGGCTCTGCCGAGGGGAAGAGGGCGTGATGGGCCGGGTAATGAGGTGCCGGCGACTTGCGAGATGTGTCAGCACGATGGTGTAGGGGCGCAGCATCAGCGGTCTCACCAGAGAAAAGGGATCTAAGAGGCCTCGCCATCTTGTCTTGTCGCTGTGTATATAGTTTTCAGACGCTCCCTATGAAAGAGAAGGATCCCGTTTGCGGCTGGAAAACGAAGATGTAGCGGAAATGCCACGTAAGGGAGGGCCGCCCACGTGGGAGGAGGACTGGAATATTACATAAGCAAACAGTGTCTACCCTTGCTGGTGCCTTGAACTATATTCCGCTTGAAAGAAGTTCGCGTCCATTTTGGGATTCCAGGGCCGCAACTTTGCCCGCTTTAGACGCATTTCTTTTTCCTTCTCTCTCCCCGACTCTTACCTGTAATATACCCACCAACAATGAGCCAGAATAAGGATATCGAAGCATCCATTCCGCTCAACGTACGTCTTTCTTTTCCTCTCCTGATAAACACCACACACCACACAAAACACCCAGCTCCGCACTGTACCCCCACTGGATCTTGTCGCAGTAACAGGTCCACAGCTCTACCCCGCAAACTACTCAAACCCTTCTTTTCACAACGCCGAGAATGAAAACTGACAGCTTTTCTCTTTTCATGCTCATGCCTGCTCATTTGGCATGATATAGGCGATGCCACGCGCGTCTGATGTTGAGCAGGATCTTACACACGGCGAACATGTCGAGGTCAAGTAAGTTTCTTCTCGTTTATTGTTTCCGTTTTTTTTTCGAGGCGGGATTGAGTGTATGAGGCGCAGTGGATGGTTCGATGGAGATTTTGAGGCTGTGGATAGGTGTCTCACGTGTATTTACGCGTAGAGCAATGCCATTAGAAGACATGGTGTGAGGCGTGACGGCAAAAACGTGGGCAAGTTCGAGTTTGAGATCTCCGAGGGAAAGAGAGAAAGGCCCTGGGGATATGGGTGTGCAAGTGGATGTGGAGTGTGGATGTAAACCAGAGGGCGACAAGTTGCTGACACTGGACTTGCTATAAATAGCCTTTCTGAAGCCCGACCGCCCGCCAATCAACAAAAAAAGATTGTGATCCCTGCCATTATCAGTACGTCCCTCTACTACCGCGTCTTACCCGCCAAAACGCGTCGAAAGAATGGAAGCTGATCCATGTTTTCCAAAACAGTCATTCCGATCTGGATGGCCTGCTCAATCAGTGTGATCTTATATAACAGTGCGTCCCTTTCTCCGCTCCATATTGAAATGCCATATCTACACTCTGGAAGAAGTTACTGATGATATATGAATTGAAAAACAAAAACAGAATATGTCTTTACTGGATTAAATTTCGAATACCCCACTTTCCTTACTACGTGGCATCTCATCTTCTCGGTTAGCTGCCCCTTTCCTTTCACATTTCAAATGCCCCCCCGCGACTCTTTTCGAAAAGGAGGCCTGCTAATGATTTGACTTTTTGATGGGGGTGATTAGACAATTGCGACACGAGTTTTGCAACGTACTACCACATTGGTCGATGGTGCCAAGGACATTGAGATGACTGTACGTCCTTTTTTTTTGTTCTCTCCCCTTTTTCCATTCTCAAACGGTATCCCATACTCATACCTCCCTACAGCGGCAACAATGGATGCGAACCATCCTCCCCATCGGCGCCCTTTTCTCCGGCTCGCTCATCCTGTCCAACTATGCCTATCTTACTCTGAGCGTCTCTTTTATCCAAATGCTCAAGGCTTTTAACCCTGTGGCTATCCTCTTGATTTCTTTTGCGTTCAAGATCCAGGAGCCGAATGGGAGGTTGATTATCATTGTTTTGGTGAGTGTTTTTTTTTCCTCCTCCCTTGATTCTGTCATGTGGGATGATCGCTGATGGGACCTTTTTTGTTTATTCCGAAAACAGCTGATTTCTTGCGGCTGTTTCCTCGGTAAGTCACCACCGTTTCCTGTGTTTTCCCAAAGCCATCCATCCATCCTTTTACTTTTCCCATCCACATGCACTAACCAAAAAAAACACAGCGGCCTATGGTGAAGTTCAATTTGAGCTCGTTGGCTTCCTCTGCCAATGCGCTGCACTCGCATTCGAAGCTTCCCGTCTCGTCATGATCCAGATCCTTCTCCACGGTATGAAGATGGACCCCCTCGTTTCGCTGCATTACTACGCTCCTGTGTGCGCGGTGATCAACGCTTGTATTATCCCCTTTACGGATGGGTTGGAGCCGCTTTGGAATTTGCACAAGGTCGGGATTTTGGTGTTGTTTACCAATGCGGGGATTGCTTTTGCTTTGAACGTAAGTCTTTTTTTTTTTTTTTCTTTACCCGGCACTCCGTAAGAAAAGAAAGAAAAAGCTGAACGCCCCAAAAACTAGGTGGCAGCCGTATTCCTCATCTCCGTCGGCTCAGGCCTCATCCTCACTCTTGCCGGTGTGTTGAAAGATATCCTCCTCATCTCAGGTTCGGTGCTGGCTTTCGGATCGCCCATTACGCCATTGCAGGTGTTTGGGTATTCTATCAGTTTGAGCGGGTTGGTCTTGTTCAAGACTACTGGAGGCAAGTAAAAAAAAGTGCAGCAAGTGTAGCACGTGCTCGCGGGTGGGGATCGAGAGAGAGTTTGGAAGGGGCATGGAAAAGCAAAGTCTTGCGATGGGACATATTTGGAGGTGGTTTTATATAGAGGCCGAAAGGCGAGGATATCAGGTGTCAATAGATAGAATGGTTCCTTTGTTTGCTTGTTTGTTTGTTTTTTTTTTCTTCTTTTCTCTCTTTCTCCTTCTTTTCTTCTTATATCTGATAGTTGCAAGCAATGTTATGCTGCGTATACATGTGTCTACCCTCATGTTTGTAAATGTTTGTTCTTTTCGTCAACATGATGTTCCTGCGTACAATGAATAGTAAAACTTTTTTTGGACAAATTGCATCCAGTGTTCGTTTCATACTTTTGATTCATATCTACTTCTTATTCCTCGCTTCCACGCCCAAATGCTTTTTCATCTTCTCTCTCATTGTTCCCCGGCATCCGACTTTTAGGACTCTTTTACGCCTTCTTGCCAGACTTGCAGATATCAATAAACTCGGGCTTCAAACTGGCTCCACCGACAAGGAACCCATCAATATCCTTTGCCTCACTCAACTCGCCACAGTTCTTGCCATTGACGGAACCACCATAGATGATACGGGTTGACTCGGCAATCTCGGGGGAAGCGCGGCGGGCAAGCCAGGAGCGGATGGCGGCGTGGACTTCTTGGGCTTGGGAGACGGTTGCGACTTTGCCGGTGCCAATAGCCCAGACGGGTTCGTCTGTAAGAGTGGTGTTAGCGAGAAGTGAAGAGAAGAGAAGGGAGAAAAAAAAAGACGTACAAGCAATGACGATCCGCTTCCAAGCATCGCCATCGATAGCACCAGCGATTGCCTCGAGTTGACGCTCAACGACGGTCATGGTTTGGTCAGATTCGCGTTCTTGGAGGGATTCGCCGATGCAGGCAATGACGGAGAGACCTGCGCTGAGGGCGGCTTTGGTCTGTAGAGTTTTTAAGTGTGTTAGCGCGGGGAAGGGAGGAGCGTAGAGGAATTGGCGCGCTCGAAAATCCCAAACTCACCTTGTCAGCCACCAACTTGTCCGTATCCCCAAACAAACTCCTCCTCTCCGAATGCCCCAAAATCACCCAATGCACATTCGCATCCTTCAACTGCTGGGGCGCAATTTCACCCGTAAAAGCGCCAGACGACTCGGTGAATGCATTCTGGGCCGAGACTTCGGTGGGGGCGTCGAGCTCGGACTGGACTTTTAAGAGGTACAAGGCAGGGGGGGCGATGACGACTTGATTGGTGCCGTCGAGTTTGGCGTCGTTAATGGATCGGACAATCTTCTCGATGGACTCGAGAGAGCCGTTCATCTTAAAGTTACCGCTGTTACAAACGTCAGCGCTTGCTTTTTGCTTTGTTTTCGTTTTGCTTTCGCAGGACTAACCCGATAAAGAACTGTCGAGGCATGGTGGATATGTATTTTCTGAAAAGGAGTATGGTTTGTTGGAGAATGTCGAATTGGAGAAAACCAAGTCGACTTGGCTTTTTTATGTGAGGGACGGGAAAAAGGGGGGGGAGGGGGTAAGCGGTGGTGGGTTTATTTCGTCACTGGGCGGCATCTTCCGGGGCTCCGGCGACCAAAGACCGATTATCCCGAGCGAGGCGTGGGATGATTACGTATTACTCCATGTTTACAGCTTTGATAAAGTATCGACGGCGCATATTCCGCTCTGCAACTTGTCGATCCCACAAAGTCAACACGAAAGAAGAAATGCCACCAGCCAGGTCAAACAAGTTTAAGACTTCTCGCGTACGTCCCGTCTCTTCGCATCGCATATTAAATGTTACTTGTTGCTTATCTTTCTTTTCTTCGCGAATTAGTTCCCTGCTGTACGTCCCCATCTAACCCGCGAAAACATATTTTGCTCAAAGGAGGCGGTAGCTGACTTTTTTTTGGAAATCTGGGATTTAGGCTCGTATCAAGCGGATCATGCAGCTGGATGAAGAAGTGGGTAAACTGGCTAGTGCTACACCCGTCATGATCTGTACGTTTTTTTTTCTTTTTTCTCTCAAATCTTCTTTTTTTTGGCGTTCGTTTGCTGATTTTGTGGGTTTATTGCTAGCCAAGAGTTTGGAATGTTTTATCCAAGTATTGCTTGATGAGAGCTGTAAGACTGTTCGAGAAGCCGGTGCGAGGAAGTTGACCGCTGGGCATCTGTACGTCTTCTTCTTTTTTTCTCTAAAAAGACGTGAAGGGCTAATGGTGAATCCGGGGGGCGGTGATAGGAAATTGATGATCAACACGAACCCTTCATTCGACTTTCTTCGTGAACTGACGGAATCGATTGCCGATCTGCCTTCTGCGGCCGCCTCTGGTGCAGGGCCGTCCAAAGCCCGGAAAGCATCCACCAGCGCCGCCGCCGCTGCTGCTGCTGCTGCTGCTGCTCGGGAAGGAGAAGAAGATGATTTACCAGGTGCGGGCGCGAAGAGAGCGCCTAGAGGGACAGGCAAAGGAAAGCAGTCTGTAGCGGGAATGGCTGGGAAAGAGTTGGATGTGGAGATGTGGGCGAAAGAAGAGCAAGAAAGGTTGGGTGAGGGGGGTACCGCGCCTGGTTGGGGAGGGGGAGGGGCACCGATAGCGGGAACGGGGAGGGGGACGGGGGAGGGGTGGACGGCTATGCCGTGGAGTGGATCTATGTCTTATCCCCCTGCACCGGCGCATGTGCATTCTCAATCCGCTTTACCCACTTTGCAACCCCCACAGCCCCAACCAGAGGAAATACAACCGCAGCAGCAATCAGTATCGACGATAGGATCTTGGAAACGGGATATGACAGGTGGAGGGGGTTCGGGGGAAGGAGGGAGAGGGATGTTTGATGATTATGAGGAGGACGAGGATGATTATTGATTATTAGGCGATGAGCAGAGAGGAAAAGGGCGAAAGATGTTGGTAGAGCTTTTTTTTTTCCATTCAAAGGGCAAAAATGTATGGCGTTATATGTCTTTTCTTGCGCGTTTCTACACTTGATCATGTGGAAAGGGAAAAGGGGAAAGGGAAAGGGGAAAGGGAAAGGGGAAAGGGAAAGGGGAAATGAGATGAAATGCTGTTACATGCTCCCGACCGGACCTAGAATGAGTAGACTCTAAATCAAAACCACCTATACTCATGACCGTAACGCCTCTTTATCCACCTCACTACCTGCCACCCGAGGGACCTTTTTCTCGAGGGCGATGGCGAGTAATTGATCGAGAATCTGTTGGCCTGAGAGGTGTGCTAACGGAAGTGTCTGGGCGGGGGCGTTGTCTGTGCTCGGCACTTGGTTAGCGCGACTCGGGGGGGAGGACTCGGGGGGGAGGGAGAAAGGGGGCGTACGGAATTCGACAACCATCTCGCCCCCTGGGACATTGCCTTTCCCGAGCTGGAGACCATCGGCGACGCCGCCCCATCGACCGAGCTTGACGGCTTCCCGGTGGGGCGAGCTGGGGTCCTGGTCTTTCGAGCGGGGGTCGGGGATGCGGCGGATGGCGATGGGGAGGAGGGGGTTGGCGTAGGCGAGGGCGGGGGCGTGGTGGCGGAGGAACTGTCTGCGTGGGGGTCAGCGAGCGGCGCCGGAGAACGAACAGCCGCCGACGTACCGGGGGCCGGGACCCGCGTTTTTGGCGACAAAGCTGAGCGTGATGGACTTGACGCTGGGGGAGAGGGGGAGACTCGCGGTGGCGCTGCGCAGGGCGGCAAACGTTTGCGATACGGGCGCCGGCATCTTTTTCTGCAGCTCACACGGGGATGGAAGAGGCAGGCAGAGGAAAGAGGTCGGATGAAAATAGTGCGAGGGGCGCGCCACGTGGGAGGAGGTCCCCGTGCGAAACAAATACTCCCGCCGAGAAAGTGGTCGCGTCATCACTTCTGCCCCTGGCTTGTTTGTGAAGTGCAGTGTTTCATGAATGGAGTTTGTTCCGGGGGGGGGGAGTGAGTGGGGGGGGAAACATCACCTCCCCCCCNNNCCTCCCCCCGGTATGTTCCCCCCCTCCCCCCCCCCCGGCCAGATCGACAGACTTTGGCATGTCCAGCTGGCCAAACTTCCTCTATGGTGAGTCGGACACCTCTTGCAAGTCATGGCTCACTCTCACTCGACATACGCTTTCAGTACCCAAGGGAAAAGAACGACAAGAGCGGGCTGCCTGGTCGTCAGTTAGCTTCTCTTCACGAGGATTGGAAACACATACGTTATCTGCTCTGTCTGTAAGCGGTCCACATTCACCGGATCTAAAAGGAGGTCGTACCAAGTACTGATGATAGGATAGACATCCTTTTCCTCTATCGAATAGGCGCAATGGGGCACCTGTCGCGCTAGACAAAAGCTGACACTTTTACTGGCGCCAAAAGTCGATTTACAGTATGTTTAGCAGTACCCGTAATAATCTTATTGCGCTCACCACTTTCCATTCATCTTGCTGTGGGCAGGGAAAGACCTACACTTGGATGATCGTAGGTCCATCCTTTTTTAGTGTACTAATCTACAATGCTCTGATGGAATACTCGGCTGACGCTCATGTCGATCGGCTGAAAGGAGGCGAGATTCAAGAGGTCCGAGTGGAGAATACAGGAAAAGTGTGGGAAAGATGAGTCAACTCGTGGAGCTGAGAAAGATATAAAAAGGCGTAGTCCTTCAAAGTAGATAAAAATGCATACCCCCAAGCGCAATACCTCAGTCCTGCATCAGGGTTAGCAGCTGTGATAGTTGTCGATGGACGAGCGAGTTTTCAGTTTCTGCACCCGGCTGTAATACGTGCGTGCGTACGACGAAGTTTGAAAGTGACGGGGACGGAGTCAAATCACCTCCACTTGTCCCGCCAAAACCGACGATGCACAACTAAACACAGGACACGAGCTTGGGGAAAAGTGTAACAATACATCATAGCGTCTTCCACGTACATTTAGGCGGCCCAGCTCCACGGCCCCAGCGAAAAAAAAAAACGAGGCGAAATGTCTGCAGATCCTGCTCTCGCCTCTGCGTCAAAACTAGCAGCTCGAGCAGCCCGATTCTCCAACACACTCCCAGGCAACCGTTACAAAGAGCTCGAAGAAGCACGGGCCAAGGAGGTACAACAACATCATGCACAGCAGAGGCTAGTGAGGGATGGAAAGGTGGAACTGGAAGATGCGGTGGAGATGAGAGGGACTTGTGAAAAGATGTGTAGTGATTATGAGAGAGAGTTTAGGGAGTGGACAAGAGAGGTGCATCCGTTCGAGGCTGTAAGTCCATTCTTCGAATTGAAGAGATAAATGACGGATTAACGTGGGTTTCTAGACTCCAGATAAGAGGATGGATCCCACAAAAGCTGTTGCAGCCTATTCCCGTTCGGATGCAGGTGCAGGCCATGGTACCGCTGCCATCCTCCCTTCCGACCTTCGTACACCTCGGACCCTCATTCGTACACTCGACTATCTGTTCACATCCATCATGACTCTTTTACCTCCCTCTTCTTCCGATTTACCACCGAATAGTGAACTGGCGCAACGCAAGGCACTTGGATATAGCGCAGGTTTTATTCGAGATCGGACCCGAGCCATTCGGAAAGAGTTTGCGATGCAGAGCAGCTGGGGACATGAAGAAGCTATTGAGAGTTTTGAAAGGATAGCGAGGTGGCATATCCTCTGTTTGCGTGAACTTCAGGAAGAGGAGGGAACGAACAACGATATGCACATTGATTCTGCCGAACTCGGAAGATGTAAGTATTTTCCATTCCATCCCTTGTAGTTGGGGAGGAGCCCGCTCGCTGATCATGTCCAAAAAAAAAAAAAAAAAAGGCTTTACAAGCTTAAGACAACATTATAACGATCGTCGTGAAGAATCAGGTCTCGACATGCCCTGCTCCCACGAACCTGAATTCAGAGCATATATGCTAGTTTACGACCTCACCTCAAAATCCATCTCAATTCCCACCTCCGAATTACCCTCCTCTATCCTGTCTCACCCTCTTGTCAAAATTGCTTGGGAGATAAGACGAAGTGCACAAAGGAATTTTGACAGTCAAAAAGAAGGATCAAAGCATAATGCCGAGTTGGGAATGAACAACATCCGGCGCTTTATCAAACTCCTTTCTTCTCCCAAGGTCCCCTACCTACTTGCATGCCTCGTGGAAATCCGTCTAAGGGAAATGAGAAGATCGGCATTACGTGCGATGACTAGGGCGTATCCGAGATTAAAAACGGAGCCAATAAGGGTGAATGAAAAGGGAGAAGTCGTGGAAAGGAGAATGGTCTTAATCGAAACCCTCAACAAGATATTAGGGTGTTTGACTCCAGACTCGACTCTTTCGGCATGGGACGACGTGCCATCACGGTCTGCTGCCGAGCTAGACCCTGACAATGAGAGTGAAGCCATCTGCAGGCGGTTCAGCATCCCCCTCTTTCCTGCTGACAATGAGGGTGGGGAAAAAAGGGGCGCTCTCATCAACCTTGGGACACCATTCGACGATAACAAGGATGCACCGTACACTCGACGATGGGCTTTGGTCAGTGCGAAACGGGGTGGGAAAGGGTTTGTACAAGTTGTCAACAGTGGTAGTCCCCTTTCAAGCGAAGGCTCGTTGTCCATCTCTGTACCACTCAAGACAACAGCGCAAGCATTAGCGGCACCCGTATCGGCGTTTGGAGGCCCTGGAGCATCGTCGGCGTTTGATTTCAAGAAGCCCCTGTCATCGACTACGAACCCATCCTCTGTCAGACCTATTGAGGGGCAAACGAGCATGTCAGCTTTCAGTTTTGGCTCGAAAACTGGGGCCGGCTCTGCCTTTGGCTCGACATCGACCCCAGCGACTGTGTCTAATAAACCTTCTTCACCGGCGTTCAACTTTGGCTTTTCCAAACCATCTTCCGCTTCTGTTGCCCCACCTGCTCACGCCGATGCTCCTCGTGTAACTCCCGCTCCAGCAGGGGTATCCCTGCCTTCGAATATGAAGACTGCATCTACGTTGGGAACTCCACCCTTGTTTTCATTCTCACCCTCTCAACCCGCGAAAGAGAAGGAGAAGGAGAAAGAGGTGGATGCAAAGGCAAAGGGCGTCCCTGATTTCTTCTCTTCTGCAGCTCCAGCTCCAGCTCCAGCTTCGGCGTCCACAGGCGCAGTCTCTACTCCAACCTCTGCCCCTCTTTCTATTCCGCCAGCAGCAATGGGAGAAAACAAAGCGAGCATTGATGTCGCAAATGCAAAATCCAAAGAAAGTGGACAGAAAGACAAACCGGGTTTCTCTTTCGTCTTTGGCTCTGCACCTACATCTACTTCCTCGAAACCCACGTCGGTTCCTATACCGCTTACCTCTACGCCCCCGATTGATGAGAAGAGTAGGAAACGTGCAGCGGGTGAGGAGGGTAAAAAGGATGAAGCCAGGGGGAAGCCAGAGCTGTTCACCTTTTCGGCGCATGGTGCCGCGAGTTCCGAGAGTGGGATCAAAGAAGGTGTCAAGGATAAACCGTTGTTCTCGTTTACAGCGACTCCAGGTCCGTCGGCATTGGGTGCGCCTACATCTGCTACAGCCTCTGCAACTGCCGCGCCACCGTTAGGTGTCAACCTCAATACCGGTGCTTCCACTGTACCCCCGCTCACACCTGCCTCGAGCACTACTCCCCATACAATCGTACGATCACGCTCGCACAGAGATCCTTCCCTCCTCCTCTCGACATCCTCACCAGCCTCTCAATTACACCGTCTTTCCCCTTCCCTCTCAAAATCAACCTCCAAAATCAGTCTTGACGCTTATCACGCCGAAAGACTGCAGCGTAGGCAGGCTATTCCATCCGTATGTGAAGAGCTAGTGGTACAAGTTATGAAGGGGATATTGAGAGACTGTTTGACCCCTGATCTGGAAGCCTTGGTAAAACAGCAATTGGCTGAGCGGACGTATGCTGCGAGGAAAGCTTATCGATCAGAGGCGATCAAGTCTTGGTCACAGGTGTTGTTCCGAGACCATTTTTTGCTTGGTTCTACCAACTGCAATGGCGGTGGGGATAGGGATGGGCTTGTAAGGGAGATTGCAAAGGAGGCGATGCTAGATGAAATCAGACGACGATGGAGGGCGAGGGAGGCAGGAAGATGGTGGAAGCTCTGGGCAAAGGACAAGAGAGAAAGAAGGGAGGGAGGGGAGAGAAAGAGACGGGAATGGGTGGGAGGGTTGAAGGAAATGGGCTTGGGTGCGTCTATGGGCCCGTCGGTAACTGTCTTGGGTGCCAAGACGAATGGTGTGGGAGATGTAAGCATGGATGTGGAGATGGACTCAATGGATGCTGGACTGGATAGTTTACGATTGGATATTGAGATCATTCAGGTAAGTCATATGTCAAATGACTGGTAGGCAGAGCTGATGCATGTGTTCTTTACCGTAGGCGGAGAGGAATAAGGACAATTTCTTTGCTCCATCAACGTTCCTAACTTCTATCGCTCGATACGTCGCCCCTCAACTCTCCTCTGCTTTTACTTCCACAACCATCTCCTTGTCCGACTCTGCATCCAGCTCCGGACCGGAGTCAACAGCTCTCTCTCCGCACCAAGGACATCCGGCCTTCATCACTCTCCTCTCCACGCCCTCTGGTGGCTCATCTGCTGACCGGACAGTAGAGGAATGGCTGGTGAGCAAGTTTACACCCCCTAATTCTTCCTCTCAGCTGGATCAAGTTCATGATGGGGATGCTGAGACGACGCCAGATGGGGAAAAGGAAGGGGGTTATATGTGCGGTGGAGTGGAGTTCGACCTGAGGGTTGTTAATAATGGGATGATGTCTAAGCACTCCAGAGATGATGGATGGATGGGTTTAGTTGTCTTCGAGGCACCCTTGAAAACGACTGACGCGAAGAAAGCCTCTGAGTGAGTCATCGCTGTTTTGCTGCCTTCCTTTATGTTATTGAGTATCAATGGCTGACTGTATTGTAATGTACTCTTCCAGAAATATAGCCAATGCTCAAGATCGAATGGGGTTACTTGTGAAAACGCTTCAGGATGACGGAAATAGGTTTGTGCCGGGCTTGATTGTCCTCAGCTGGGAAGATGAGAGCATGGATGATCTGGCCGAACGTGTATGTCCTTCTTTTAGCTGTTATTTCAAGTCGCATTACTGACATGACCTCTCTTTGTCATATCAAAAATAGTTACAAATCCAATCCGAAGTCGCCTTCTTTTCTAACAAATCCTTCGTTTCACTGGGCACTGCCGATGATCTCGATCAACTATTCGCCAAGGCACTGGAAGGATTGGGGGAGGTCGAGGTGAAGGAACAAGGGGTCGTGAGGTTGCAAGATGTGGCCGAGGGAGTCCTCTTTTATTGGAAACAGTTTGTCGACGTCACTGGAATATTGTTATCTCAGCGACGCAGCGGTGAATATTCAATTCATTTTACGCGTGTGAAATTGCCAAGCTCATTAGACAATCATATAATAGATGCTCACCTGGGATGGACATGTCTCAAGTCAGGTATTGAGCTCATCAATTCCATCCCTCGACTTGCAAGGGAATTTGCAGGCGCAAGAGGTTTGGACAATGGGACTGTCCTTGACTCCATCGCCCTGCCAGAGATCACTTTCGACGCGCCTTCATCGTGGGTTTTTAACTTTCTTCCTATTCTCCTGTCCCCTTTCTTCTGAGCGGGTTAGTCGATGGGTTGACTGACATCTCACACGAGTAGCAATGATAAACTGGTTGATCAAGTGGCTGGATACTTTGAGGACAAGATTTTTATGGGGATCGACGAGCTCTCTTTGTTGGTTGTAAGGCTGTCACAGGCAGCGCAGTACGGCCACGGTGAGTATTCTCTATTTATTTGAACGACGGCTCATGGCTTCTCTTTGATTACGATAGCACTCCCTATCGACTCCATCTTGCAATTTCTCTCATTCTTTGTTCTCGGCGAGCTTCAGCATCGCCATCTCGTTGTCCGGACGTTCTTTGTCACGGAAACTGAAATGGATCGATGGCAAAGAGATCATTTGCGACGAGTCATATCTAAGTTTGGAGAACTCGTTGAGAAAAAGATCCAGCTTATCACTTCTCTCGCCGAACCTCCTTCCTCATCTCATACTATCGTAGAGCTCCCGCCCATTAGAACATCTTCCCCCATAACCATTTCAAAAATCACCGACACCACCAGCACCACCATTATTATGCCTACAGGCAAGAAACGTCCTCGGGGTGAAAAGGACGAAAGGGCAATGCTGGACAGAGAGAAGAAGGGGAAAAAAGAGAATAAAGCCGCGAAAGCGGAGAGGCTATTGAAGTTGATGCAGAAAGTTGAGAGAACGTTGAGTGAGCGGGATAATATTATTTAGAAAGGAGAGGGAATACCGAAGACGTTTTCTTGTTGTAATCGTACGAACAATGACGAGTAGAAAAACCCAAGGACATTGTCCAATGCATGATCTTTTATTCCATGTCCCTTGGCGTTTTCCCCTATGATCTCAGTTGGGTTCTTGCTACTACTACTGACTTGCTGTACAGGCCGAATGTAGGAGGCTCGAAGCGCGGGCAAAAGTGGTAAAACGCTCGAGATGATATCCTTTGAGACGCCTCTCCCTTTTTCTTTCTAATGACACCACCACCATCCTTTCAATGATAAACCGCCCAGGTTTCCCACCTAGGCTACAAACCCATCTCGATGTCAAGTACGTTTCATTCTCTATTATATAACGACCAGGTCGTACCCGGGAACGTGCAAACATCTTGCCACTCTTTATTCTTTTTCGTTTACACACCTTGCACGACATACACATTCATACGACAAGATTGGCTTGAGTTTGCGGAATAACGGAAAGAGGACGTTTCCCACTGTCTCTCAATATAATAACCTATAAGGCCCAAACTGCACTCAATGCGTGAAAGACCTACCTGCAAATCGTCTAGACTGTTGTAACAGACTTCTCCTCACAAAGAAGGACATACCTCTCAATAACGGTTGAAAACTGTGATCAAGCAGCCTCTCCGGCCAAAACTTACCTTGCTTGGAATTGTACACGCAAGTTACTCGTGGGTAGGTCTTGCATGACATCTAGGAGTATAAAGGGGGACCGGTAGGTATATATAGATCTGATTTTGATTCCCCTTCACCATCCTGTTTCCGATCCCGATCGTCCAAGAAAACCAATGCCATCTTCCAGACACCGGGCTCAAAATCCCTCCGACGCCGAAAGAGGCTCCCCCACCACCTCCTCCTCTTCAAGAGCTCCAGGAAGGAAATCGGATTACTTCAACTACCACCCTCCCTTCTTCATTCTCCTCCTCGAATTCACCGTATGGCTTTTCTTGTTCTTTGTTTGTTTTCTAAGTCCGAAGGGGGGTTTGGCTGCAGTTGTAAAGAGTGATGATGAATACGTTGGGGTCTTGAGTGAGTTTAACTTTTTCTATTTTCTTTTGGTTTGGTGTGATTATTATTTGTTTGTCTGTTTTTGGTGGGTGAGAGATGCGGCTGGGTGGTGGATGGACATTGGAGAAAAAAAAGCGGTTTGACCCGTGTTGACGATGCCTTGCCTTGTGTAGGAAGCTGCACAACGACCAATTGTGATGGTTGGATGCAATCCTCCGCCTCCGATATAAGCTCCGACACCAACTCCAGACGATCGTTCAACTCGAAGAGAGACCTCACCTCCACCATTGACTTGGCAAACTTCTTCCTAACCACCGGGCTAGCGGCCCTTTGCTCCTTCTGGCTTATGACGTATACGTTCCTCTTTACCTTTTACCGTTTCTGTTCTTCCATTCCGTCGAACGGGGCCAGAGGCAGGGATGGTGGTGGAGATGGGGAACAAGAGGACGAGGATACGGATGAGAAAGGAAGGAGACTGACGAGATGGAGATGGATGAAAAGAAGCCTAAAAAGGTTTGCGTTCAGGGTGAGTAGGATATACGTTTTCATGTTGGGGTGGATCGTGTTCGGGGTAGCGTGTGCGGCAAGTTGGCAGGTCAAGGTGGCTAGTTCGGACGGAGGCAGTGTTGGGACAGGTGTGCTTTGTAAGTAGTACCGAGTTTTTTTTTTCTTGTGCTGTTTTGCTTAACGAAAGACCAGTATTGCACGCCTCATGGATCCTCCTCTTTGTCTGTTCATTCTTTGAGGTATCGCGGGGAAACCTTCGTAAGAGGGTAGATACAGGATGGGGAAGCTGTACCTGTATCCCATTCTTTGGGATATGTAAAAGGAGAGGGTTTAGGAAGTGGGGGAAGAGTGAGGGTGACAGGGATGTAGATAAGGTTGGGGAGAAAGAGGGCGAGAGGATAGGTCGGACGAGGCGGAGGAGGGATGAGGAGGAAAATAGCAGAAGCCGGAGTCGGAAAGCGAGCAGAAGAAGATAAATAGGAACGTGAGGGTTTTGGTGGAATAGACAATGATGGTCTAGGTGATCCTGTTTGGAACGTACAAGCTATATTTCCTGTAAAGAAGGCTTGATATCGGGCTTGGATATTCAGACTCGTGATTTTGGGATATAAAGAGTCTCGCCCAAATAGTATACTCGCGAAACATTGTTATCTTTCCGCGAATTGCAGGCATTTTTGCGCTACATAGTAATACGGCGCGGACATGTCCAAATTTCGTCGAAAGATAGAAAATGCAAAATGCGATTGAAAGTGCGAAATTCAAAGGGTTCTTCAACAACTCCGAAAAAGCAATTCATTTTGTTACTTTCGTCGACTCCAACTGTCCCTTTGAGCTGATCGGATCACTGTATTGAAAAGGGTCACCATGCTATCCATCAAGCCAATACGCAGTCTGCATCGCATACCGTATTATCTACAGACACTTACTTGTTACTAATCATGTATCGATAATTCAATGTTGGTTTAATCGCTGTCCTCGACGCAAGCTCTTCGGGCGACTTTTGAAAGATTTATGTATTTAATCAATCTTTTTGGCGTATGCCGGGGCATCTCATGTGGAGCCTACATGTAAAGCGGCACAGGACAATAACCGCAGGGCAAGCTACATGATCTTTCTTTCTGGTTCAAATAAATGTCCATATCCTCGCCATCGACATGAGAGAAATAGATAAGAAGAAACCCATCTCTTTCTACCTATTTACCTACTGCACTATTCATCTTGTCCGCGCCTGATGCCTTTCTCCCACATCAATACGATCTCACAAAGAGTAAAAAACAAACGTCGTGTGGTAATAAAATTAACATAAAAAGGAAAAAGACAAAGCAAGCGATAAGATGCTACGTTGCCATATAAAAAAGTCCATCAAAACGTCATTCAAACCCCAACGGGATAAATCATGTTGGAGGGAAAGAGGCATTAAAAAGATTTGGAAAACAATTATGTGATTAAAAAAGAGTCCGTATAAAGAGCGGTAAGGAGAAAATGAATTCCTAGATAGAAGAAAGCGGAACAGGTGTAACAAGATGGTCGCGATATTCTTCATCACGTTGAAATGTCCATTTCCAATTGAGCGCGACTGAGATTCTCTAAATGTGACTCCAAACGCTTTATGCGAGGGAGGGTGCATAAAGGGTGAAAGAGAGCCACGCCATGCTGGTAATTGATGAATTGGCGGAATATGAAGGCTGGCGTGTGTTTGACTTCTAGTTCTTCGTTCTTTCTTCTTCATATGAATGCCAGGCGATGGAGGGATTTTCATGGCTTAATATTTGACAACTAGGGGATGATGATGGTGGTGGTAAAATGCGATCTGTTTCAATTGTGATTGGGGGGCGATACAAAGATTGGATTGAACTGGATGAGAGACAGGTGGGAATAGTCGGAAGCTACAGCTCGACGCTGTTTATGTTTACGCGAGAACAGCCAGTGCCGAAAGCACGGCTACAATCACACCTCCCATTCCCATCCCACTCAACAGCACAGGTGCAGCACCAGATTCGCTTGATGACGAAGAGGAGGAAGAAGAATCGACAGAAGTCGCGCTGGAGCCCGCGTCGGTCGCAGACGCAGAGGCAGAAGTGGTAGCGATGGCGACGACGGTGCTAGGAGGGAGAACGGCGTTGTTCGTCGTGTTTTGGTCACCGAGTCGACCGTTACCGACCATGATGAACTATTTCACAAAGTTAGCGCTTTTCTCAAACAGAGAAGGGGGAAACCCACTTCGGCCATAGAAGGAACACCCTTAACAACAACGAAGAACATGGCGGGTCCAGGTTGGAAGAGAGTGGGGCCGGGATTACCAGGCAACTGAGAGACGTGAATAGTCGTGTTGCCAGTGTTCATATCAATAGTATACGTGCTTTCCAACTCGAGCATCTTTTGACCAAAGCCCATAGCGTGAGTGTTGAAACCGCCTCGGATGAGGACGACTTTGGTGTTTTTCGCTGTATCCTCATCGGTACCGGACATGGTAAGGTTGAAAGAGTTACCACCATAATACAAGTTGGCAGGCATGCCGCTATAAGTAGGACGCTTTTCGTTGTAATACCAAGGGTACCACTTCTCAGAATCAGTACGACTGCGCCACTGATTATTGGTGAAGTCGGCGTTGGGGTTGGAACCGGCGATGAGGACGGAGGAGTCAGGAAGGAGGATAGCGGTGGAGTGGTACATTCGTTCGTTGGCAGAGGCAGAAAGGCCAGTTCGGTTCCATCGCGAGCCCTTGGGAGCAGAGTAATTGTACAGGGCAGGCATGTAGAGAGGGTCCTGACCGTAAGATTCTATGATGAAGAGAATTAGCTAGAGCAACGAGGAAGAGAACGGATGACTTACGGCCAACACTGTACATTTCGTTACCATAACCAGCAGTTCCCATAGCAACACCATTACCCATCCAGAAGGTTCCATCAGGCAAGATGACAAACTGTCCCATACTCCTACCCTCAAACATATAGTCATCATCTTCGTATTGAGGGTTGTCGTTGTCGGGGCTGATTCTGACACAGGTACCGTCAGCGGGGACAGCAGTGACATTGTAACCGGCACTACCATCATCACCCCACTGAGTAGTGTTCGAGCCACCACAGAAGAGAAGGGTAACAGTGTAGTTGTTGGCAGGTGTAAGAGGGAGCATGACGGTGGCGGCGGAAGCAGGATATACTCGAGTGGCATAAGGCATGTCGGGCAAGTCCGTGGTTGTCTTGGTGTTGTAGTCGTAGAGGATGGTCTTGCGATACGCCTGCATGAACAGCTTACCGGAAGGCAACAGCCAAACAAGGGGGTAGAGGTTGACAGGAAGAGTGTCAGTAAGGAATTGCAGGTTGACTGGGTCCCCGTCACGAGGAGGGAAAAATTCGTAGGTGGGGTTATCTTGAGCGGCAGTGTTGACATAACCACCATTCTTGTCACCACCGATGACGATCAAACTTCCGTCCTCGAGAGCCTCGGCCGTAGGGTACCAACGCTTTCCAGTCATTTGAAGCCAACCGCCCATGCCCTGGCTCTTGTCATAAGAGGTTTCGCCTTGGATGTACTCGCAGGTTTCGTCGGTACAAGGGTTGATCATTCGGATGGCACTTCCTCCATCAGTATCGCTATAAGCAGCAGCATCGGTAGAGGCGACACCACCTGTTGTGACAGCTGCGTAAAAAGAGCGTCAGATATTGTACGGAACGGTGAGAACACAACACACTTACGTTGGTTACCACCAAAGATGACCCAGGTACCATTACCAAGAACATTACCACCAGCACAGAAAGTATTTGAGTACACATCAAGAGTTCGGTCTAAAATACAAGCCGTTGGCAACATATACACACGTCTAAACGGTTCGCTACTCACATTCGTTCGTCTCAATGTCATACTCGGTGGCCCATGCGGGATGGGTGCCATATGCGCCGTTAATGGTGATAGGGTTGTTTTCTGCCTTGTCAATGACATAGACCTTCTTGTTATTACCCAAGAACATCTGACAGCTGTCATGAACATCCTCTCTTGCATCAGGTTTTGAAGACAGACTCACTTGTTGCGCACTGACACCAGTATCGCCAACGCTTTCAAAACTCAGTGGTGTCGGAGCCTTTGAATAACCTCGCTTGTTGGCAGTATATCCGGGAGTCGTTCCATCTTGTGGTGTAGGTGAGGGAGAGGCGACAACGAGTGATAAGAGTGGGAGGAGTGCAAGAAGTGTTGCCATGTTTAGTGAAGTCATGGCGGACTGTGTAATAATTCTGTTGTTGCGATTAGAATACACGAGTCGAGAGACGATGCTGGCCTTATTAGAAACGATAATATAAAGGTGGCGGTGGTTGAGTTACGTAGGCGGGATGAAAGGATGGGGGCCTGTATAACGACGTTGAGGGGGCAGGCGCGGATAACGAAGACAGAAGTCAAAGGAGGTCAACACGGAGGAGGGAAGAGGAAAAGGGGGCGGAGTGATGGATTGTAGTCGGGACGTCGATGGTGATGGAGGAGATGGAAACAAGAACAATAAACTGTTAGCTTGGATTCTCTGCGCTATTCTTGGCCGAAAGTTCCAACGCTCCAGCATCCACAGCAACGGAACATGGCCCTAGTGGAGAGAAAGGACCGGCAGCAAAAATGACGACGTGAGGCACAATGCGATGCTGTCCGTAGCTAGCGCTGTCTGCACACCGTTTCGCACGGTCTTGCGTCTCGCGACCTGTGTTGGTCTGGGATGAACTGAAGAGAGATACTTACGGAGTAGACGGGGAGGGGCTACACTGGGGAGAAGAGGGAATAGAGAGATGATGGACGTTAAGTACGGTGATGTGAAAGTGAATTCGGAGAGAAGCCAAGTTAAGGAGCTTAGGAGGATACGACGTCTCGTGCAGACAACTAGAAATAACGTTCACCTCCCGTCACAGACAAGAAAAAAGCAAATGCGATGCGAAGCTGCCGACACGTCCCCGCAATCCCTGAGCTGGCACGAGAGCTCGTCCCTGACATTGCTGCCCAACAATAGCAAATTTCTCAGTCCACTCGGCCCACGTCACAGCTCCCCGTTCCGCAAAAAGAAGGTGGAGGGTGCCGCTTTGGGTAATTGAGCCCAACGAGGACCAAATCGGGAAACTACTTGACGTAAACTACTTAGCGACTTCCTATGCCGGGCGCCCAAATCCCGGTTCCCTGAACTTTGTGATTCCAATCCTGAAAACTGCGATCTGTCTCAGTTGTCGGGCACTGCCGAAGAGGAAAAACCTCGCTCCCTCCGTCGAATAAATAGCTCGCAAATCTCAGAGTATCGCCCAACCATAGGCTCTGTACCCGTTTGCCCCCTTGAATGTTTATTTATATCTGCGGAAGGCGTACGCATGTGGATGACTGCTCGGAATGGTAGGGATATTTGTGTTCGCTCGTTTCTCCCCCTTGACACTTGATATTCTGTCGTGTCTTTCTCGTCCATGATCATCCGACTATTAACCTACTACCTCTCACATGCCCCTTTTACGTCATGGGTCCTTCTTCCCCCCTTTGGTCATCATCTCCCGGCTTTCAGTTGCTATCAATATCAACACTTTATCCCCTAGTAATCAAGTATCGGCTATAGTGTAGAAAGAAGAGGCTTATGGTCTGAGGTAGGAAGATAATCTTACCCAGCAATCGAAATTTAAGAGGCTTTATCTTTTTTGTCGACAACTTAAATGTACGTAGTAGTAGTTATATACTAATTCATGATTCTACTCAACAACAGCGAATAAGGCATGGAACGGTGCATTAGGTTTCAAGCAGCTTGTACAAATTATGTGGATCGTGCTGTTAATATGTACTTCATCAGAAAAAAGAGAGGTTGTGAGAAGATGCACGATAGGAAGCGGATACACAATGAACAGACCATGGATGTTCATTAGCCGAGAAGATCGGATGGAGAGCCTTCTTCAATTCAAGCCGAGTTTTAAAAATATCACAAAAAATGGAGACGGCCTTCGGCAGAAGACCATAACACCATGATTTTTAAATAAGGGACTAACTGCTTTACATTGTCAGTATCTCATCCGTACTCATCACTCACACTCGCAAACAACAGAGGTACAATGTAAAGTGTAAAATCATGGTTGAATCAATTGCTTAGCCTGCCGGGGTTTTACAACAAAGGGAGGCTTCCCACTTCTGAGTGCTGTTTATACTAAGTATTTGCACAATAGTGTGGTGAAGTTACGAGTTGTTGGGATCCTGATAGCTGAATGATCTAATATAACGTATAAGTAGCGTAGACCTGCTACTTGCTGCTTTCATGAACAAAGACGTCATCTCCCAACTTCCCGCTCCGGGAGACTTTGCATTTTGCTTGAAAAAGACCGACGGCTTGGACGTCGCACTTCTATTTCTGCTTTGTGTACATTTCGTACGGACAGCGGCCATTCTTCCCTGTTCCTCGTACTGATAGACTAAACGTCCACACCAAATCTTACTCCCAATGACTGCAGGACCAAGCGTCCCTTTCGTAGTAAACCGCGAGAGATACAATGCTAATGCAAAAGTTGGGAATAATTGACGATGAGTGGATTCTGGTGAAGGCGGCGGGCAAACCGGGTGCCGAGACAAGAAGGCAAGGAACCAAATGCGGTGTAGGCCGCTTCAACGTATCGCTCGATGACACCTCTTTTGTGAGGTGTCGTCGTCACTTTCGTCCGCTCGACGGAATCCACATCTTCCTCTGGCACTTTTCACATTCTCATTTTCTGCCCTTCAACTCGTGCGTTCCCCTGGGCATTCACCACAATGGCCCCTGCAACGTCTCTGTCGGTGGATGACAAGGCCAAAGTCAAAAAAGCTATCCCTACCTCAGGCTCGACGAACAAGATTATCACTGCTACTGTTGCCCGAATCTATCAAGCCAAGCCCAACGCTACTTCGTGTGTATCCAGATTTGGAGGGAATATAATGTGTGAGAAGGATTCAGCTGATAATTGGGGCACTTCTGGATGATAGATGGTCGTACTCTGGCGTCGAAGGAGCACTTGTGTTTTGTGTAGACAAGGCCAAAGGCGGCTTATGGTTTCGAGTTGTAACCCTGTCTGTAAGTGATTGCAGTCATCAGTCGCTAACTAAATATCCTTCGGCTTACAATATATGCCTGTATAGTCTGGGAGAGGCGTTATCTGGGAGCATGAATTACCCGTCGAAATAGAATACAATCAGGAGAAGCCGTTTTTCCACACTTGGCAGGGCGATGTAAGTTTATGAAGTTCCATCTGTGAATCTCAGGCCATGAAACAGTTTATAATGATGAGGTATGGCTGTAGGAAATGCAATTTGCATTTGTTTTTGCTTCAGAGCATGAGGCGCACGACTTTTACAAAAAGGTCGCCAATAGGTCGAAATATGCTAGTAAGTTTGCAAGGAATCGTCAGCGTGCTTCGCCGTATTAGCTGTGTGCTGATAAGTCATCATTCTTCTAGTGAAAATGAAAGAGAAGAAGGAAAAGAAGGAAGAAAAGTTGTCTACCCCGACCAAAAAGCGAAAGGGGAAGATTGACAAGTCTATGATATCTGGACCGGTACGTTTATTTCCCCTATCCTGTCCACTCCTTTCATGTTCTCCAGCGGCTTTGTCTCGCTGACATAATACTCTTCTGCTTCCAGTCTGTCGGCTCATTTAAACACGTCGCTCATATGGGATTCGACTCTGAGAAAGGCTTCTCTTCCACTGGCGTTGACCCAAGCTGGCAAAAATTGCTCGAACAACTTACCCAAAAGGGCTTTTCAGAGAAGGATATCAAGAAGAATGAAAAGTTCATCAAGGACTTTGTTGATCAGTCAGGAGGGATCGAGAAAGCCACCGCTCCCCCACCTGCGGCAGCACCAAAGAAACCTTCACGGCCCCCTGCACCACCGACGTCCAGACGGAAACCAGCGCCTCCTCCACCTGCATCTCGCTCCACCCGTCCAAGCTCTGTTGCTCAACCGTCCGCTCCATCCGCGCCCCCTCCTCCTCCCCCACCTCCGCCTCCAGGCCGTCCACCAGCTGCTCCCTCGGCTCCTTCTGCGCCTCCTCCTCCGCCGCCGCCAATGCGTCCAGACGGTGCGGGCGGCGCACCTCCACCTCCACCTCCACCTCCCCCCGCTCGTCCCCCTGCGGTTGCGCCACCACCACCACCTCCTCCCACCTCCGCCCCCAGCGCCCCTCCACTGCCCACGACCGGCGGCGACCGTTCTGCCCTCCTCGCATCTATCCAAGGTAGAGGCGTTCATTCCCTCAAAAAGGTTGACCCTTCTGAACAAAAAGTCTCACCTCTTGCTGGTGGTGGTACAGTTGATGCTGGTTCTGGTGCGGCTGCAGTAGGGGCAGGTGCAGGGGCTGTGGCAGGTGGAGGTGCGGCGGCGGCTGTGGCGGCTACGACCGAGGATACCCCTGATTTGGCTTCAAGTTTGGCGGCGGCACTGTCGAAGAGGAAAGCAGATATTGGAAGTGATGAGGAAGATGAAGACAGCGAAGATGAATGGGATTAGAAAGTGCGTCAAATGTAGCAAACGTCTGAGAGTGTATCGGAAAGGCTAGCGAGCTCAGGGAGAATGAGACATAGGGATAGATACAGGATGATTGATTAGGTGTATTTCGTATAATGCTAAATTGTACATCTGCACCAACATGCGTTGGATTATATCAGGAAGAGATTTGCGATAATTTCCGTCGGTTAAGAGTTTCATTCGGATCGAAGGGTTGAATGCACCAGCAAGATGACACGCTTGTCAGTTCGAACCCAGGCCCTTCCGTTCCAATCGCAAGGAATCAGTTCCCGATGACAGCAACCCATTTAACGTCAAGAAAAAGCCAAAGGAAGATACCCATCCCCGAATATATTCATAAATCGTATAGAAGAAGGTACCAAATGACCAGAATAATTGAGATACCATATAGTAACCTTCAAAAAGAGCGCCAGAAAGAAAGAAAAAAAGAACACAAGTGGAAAAAGACGAGTGACGATAAGAGCCCGTTCCGGAAAGTATAAAATAAACAACCTTGATTACACAAAGTATCCAATCTCGATTAAGTGGAAAAATCAGAGAAAGGGAATCAGAGAAGAGTGGAAGAGGAGGAATAATGGGACCGAGGGATAGTGAAGGGTATGACCCACGAAACAATGAGATGATAAAGGGATTAAAGAAAATGGAATAAAGATAAAAAGGTCTACGTTGAATTAATTGATGTTTTCTATAGCCAGCCCTTCTTCTTAACCTTCTTGAGCTTCTTGGCTGCTTTCCCCCCTCTCTATCTTGACGCTCACACTGACGCTCACGCAACCACTCCCTTCCCCTTCGTCACCTCTTCCCGCCGTATCCTCTCCGATTCAGCTGTATGCAGACTGTGCGCCATCTCCAACTCGCCTTGCACCACCACCCCTTCTAGCCATGGGTGGTTCAACAGATCTGACGCTTTCGCTCGTTGGCCCGGAAGGTAAGCGAGCATGGGCATGAGGAAGGAAGATAAGAGTTCAGCGTCCTCGTGTTCCATGAGGTATTTTTCTTTGAGGACGGAGGTTAGGGGCCAAAAACGAAGACGGTTAATATGCCGGAGTTCACCTATAGAATAAAAGTAGAAGGACAATGGAGTTAGTGATTGGACTGTAATGGAGTAAAAAGAGCGGGGAAAGGCTTACCCCGACGGTTGAAAATTTCATGGCTGTATTTTCCGGATAAAGCCAGTGATCGCGGCATCTCACCCAACAATTCCATGATTTGTGCAATGTGGTCGTCATCTTTGTCATATTTGACGCCAGGTTGAGGATCAAACAGGTAATCACCTGTCAAAAGTTCAAAGAACTAAATTCCACAACGCCCAATATCAGTAAGACTAATAATCCAGAGATTCGGAATAAGGCTTGAAAACTTACCAAACATGCCGCACTCCACATGTCAACAGACTCATCCCATCTTGTCCCAAGGATAATCTCCGGACACCGATACTGTCTTGTCTGAATATCATTCGTGAAATGATGATCCACCCAACAAGCATTCCCCAAATCCGCTATCTTTACCGTTATCCTTTCCAAACTAACCGGGTCATAAGGGAACGGGGGCGGGAGGGTGGTCGGGTCCCCAGCTTCGGGTGCGCGTTCGTCAGAGAGGCGAGTGACGTGATCAGGTGTGGTAGCGGGTGTGGAAACTTCAGTTTCGTCGGTTGCGGTGTTGATTGTATGGTTGGTGGAGACGCTAGCAGAGCCAGACGGGACAGAGGGGTTGAGTGGCGGGGAGGCGGGAGGGTGATGCAGTTGTTGGGAGAGTAAGGATGGTCCTTTTGGAGGGGCAGGCGCAGGCGTGGCGGTCTTTTCCCATTTTAACGAGCTTCCTTCTCCGAGCTTGACATTTTCTAAATCATTGCCGATCGCCTCGGTTGTAGCGCTCTTTTTTGGTTGCGCAGGGGGGTAAGAAGGTCCACCGGCACCGCTAGATGGATTTCCGGCTTTAGCAGCACTGGCCCCGGATATCTTGCTCATACCGAACCCGTACTTGTCTAGCATGGGACTACTTGAGTAGCTTGAGCTAGGACTAGGCAGTGGTTGAGATCCAACAATGAAGATGCCATCTTTTCGAGGTGTTTGGTTACCTAATCGGCCTTGGGAAGGAGGAACACCGACGAGTTTGGTAGGGACGGCAGCGGGGCAGCTTGCAAGTTCGGCTTGCACGACAGATTCGACATCGTCGATACAGATCAAGACATTTTCAGGTTTCAGATCGGTATGGATGATACGGCATTCGCGGTGGAGGTAATCGAGACCGAGCAAAACTTGTTTAGCGATTTGTTTGACGATATGTTGAGGAACGCCTCGGTGTTGATACCGCTTGATTAGACCCAAGAGATTTTCGCCAAGGACTTCAAAGACCATACAGACGTGAGAACCGTTAGGCCCTGTATGGCGGAAACTATCGAGAAGGTCAAGAACGTGATGCCGTCCGGCGTGGCCAGGTGCAGAACTGACGACCCGTTGAAGGAGTTGAATTTCGTCCAAAGCTGTTTCGGTGTAGTGTCCGTCAGATTTAACTACTTTGAGAGCAACATGGCGGTTTGCGCTGATGATGATGTTAGTTTGTGTTGACTTGGGGCACAGCGAGGCGATTCGTGTACGACGAGTAAGCGACGACTCACATGTTATCTCTAGCCAGCCAAACAGTGGAAAAATGACCCCATCCCAATTTCCGCACAATCCTATACCGTCCATTGTTGAATTCGTCACCAATGTTAACTGGATGGTAACCTCCTGGTCTATAATCTTCGAGATCTTCCTCGTCGTCTGTGAGGACGGATGTGGCTTGGGAAGCTTGGGAAGCGCTGAGAGAATTAGTGGCGGAAGAAGGATGTTGGACGGAGGAGGGTACCGCGAGAGGAGGGGGTGTGGGACGCTGCAGTGAGATGAATTGTCAGTGATTCATACTTGGGAAAAGGATGGACAGGGCGGGTGAAAGAGGGGAACAGTGAGGATGGGAATATCAGGCATATCGCGTGAGCTCCAACAAACATCCCATTCCGGTCATATAGCTTGATCTTACGCGAGACATCCTCATCATCCATCAGGTGAACTGAACCTACCATGTTCGAAGGACCGCAGGCAGATGCGGCCGATTGTGCCATATTCGACGATGAAGCAATGTTGACGAGTAATATGTTGCGTCCCGGTATGTGTTGTGTTGTTAAGATTGCTATTCACCGATGATGGGCCGGATAGCGTGGATCAATATCGATTTACTCCAGTTAGGGGCGCGCTCAGCGGCGGAGGGGATGAATAAGAGTAATGATCGATGTGAAGAGTACGGAATAAGGATGTCGTGTCGGGGGTTGTCAACAAATGGGCGGGAGGGTAATGGAATGGAGCTCTGCGCCGCGAGGTGCGCTGCTGCAAAGTGGCGGGGTGCGACGTGCGGATGGGTCACACCGTCTATTGCCGGGGCGTGGGAGCGGTCGTAGTCGTGCGTTGGCGGCGGTGGTGAGAGGGGCAACGGTGGGGCCGAGAGGGATGTTGATGGCGAAGAAGAGGTGGATATCCAGACGGTGGAATCAGGACAGTCTAGTAACCAGTGACAGAGGAGAGGGAAGAGGCAAGAAGCGAGAACGACAAGATAACGCTACGGGACGCCTTAAGGGTCAAGGGTAATCCAGGGGTGAAACACACCACTAATCACTAATTGCCTTTCTAATCCCACTTTCTAATTGGTCCGCCACCGGCATTACAATCCCACTCCAATCTATTACGGTTTATCACTAGAAAGTTGGGGGGGTTCAAAAACAAAATAAGAACAAGGCCCAGGGCCTAAATCCGTAGCCGCAAGCTCCGTCAGAGTATATCGACGCCTGGTTGTCATCGTACCATACATTCGTCTCAGTTTTCCCCTGCGGATTTTGCGTACTTCACATGCGATAAGGCACCTTCCCGTCACACTCTTCTTTATTATTTATCGCTGCATGTTGACTGGCTGAGACAACACATCGCATCCAGCCAACCACAGCCTGGAATTTTATACGATTTCGTCGGTCCACGGCAGACAACCAAATCTGCGCGCTATTAGGATTGGCTTTTGCTATCAACAGGGCAAGGGCAAAATCCGTGGAAACTGGAGTCGGGCGTAGTGGCGGGCCCTTTCGGCACTCCGACACCTGAACTCTTCTTCGGCGCATGTCCGAAAGATCCGATGCCGTCATCCAAGTGGAGGTCGGTGGAGGTTCGACCAATCAGTGCAGGGGGTTCTTCAGCGGGTTCCGTACGCAGTATGTTTGACTTGTCCATATTTTGATATGTTATTCACTCTCCTTTTACCTGTTGCTGAACCTGCTCAAAGCGATTAATAATTACGCTATCATATCGCCATGACTTCCTATCCTTTGCCTATCTTCTCTTTAGCACACGAAATCCACTTCATCTCACAATACCCGCTCGATCCCGTCTGCCTCACGCATCACGGGCGATGCACAACCTCTTAACAGACTCGGGCCCTGCTGTGCCTGTCATGTTGGGAGATAAGGAACTGACAACTTATAAAAAGACCGTTATGCTTACCCACACCAACGTAACAGAAAACCACCGCGAGGAAAAAAAAAAGCGAACAGGTTCCCGGAGGCGCCCTAGGAACGCTCATATCACATGGCCCTTCAATGATTGCTGGCTCATGATCATTGAAGAACGACAAAAACAATGCAGTACAAAAACGAGCCCTTCAATAAGATGTTGTTGAGGATTAAAGTCCTCATTTGCCTGTCCAATATGGGCAGTTTCCCCTTGCATCGTTTGCTTTGCGCTGAAGATCCTTTCAACCCCTTCATAGATCCTGAAAACGCTCGTAATCGGGCAAGTCGCCGCATTTCCTTGTTAAGTCAATCAAGGTAGATCTATTGCGGAGAAGATCGACATCGGATGGATGAATGAAAATGCATGATAATAGGAGTTGTTTTGTTTGGATTGTTTGCACCTGACCATTATCGCGCTGATTTACGGTTGTTATTTAGTTGTGAGCGATTTATGCTGCCGAGTGACTCTGGCGTAACTTGGGATCTACAATTTAAGCCCTAATAAACCTGAACAAGGAAGAGTCTCATGGGAAAGCCTTATTGCTTTGTCAACTTGGTATTTACAATAATGTCGGCAAATCCAGAGTCGCTACGGATATACTCTAATTGATGCTCACCCTTCTTCGCCTGATCAAATCTGTCCGTCTCGTTGGTCTTTATTTGTACATATTCATCAACGCCTTTGATACAGTGCCTCATTTTTCCTCCCCTATCCTCACATCCGTTCCTCCCTCCTGAATGCCGAAATAGAACAACACAAAAATTTGCAGAAATTATGTCGACACTGCACTCGCAGTTGCGCTCGTGTTCAATTGATACGCGTGCTTGCCAGCCATCTCTCGAGATCCTATCGAGAAGAAAGTACATATCAGCTCGCCATTCCTACATAGAGATAAAGAATAATCATCCCATCAGAGGATAATTACTTACACTTCGAGGCAATCCAGTCTTTGGTGGCCTTACTCCGCTCTCCATCCCAGGAGTCAAATCCATCCCTGTCCTCCTTCCACCTCGAGCATAGCGTTTCATAAGGGGTAATTTATCTCTTGGACCCACTGCATCCAGTTTGATAGAGTTGGCATTGGAGTTAGCTTTAGAGAAACCACCATCTTTGTTAAAATGCTTAGGCGGAGAACGAGCAGAGCGTGACGGAAGGTTTCGACAAGGTTGAAGAGCAGTGGTAGTGCGACGGCTCGCGGTGCTTAATGATCTACTTTTGGTGGCGTTATTGGGTTGGTATGATGAAGGCGTGTTTGTTGGAGGATAGATGGATGTGGTAGCACCAGTTTCGTTGGAAACAGGAAAAATGAAGGGTACGGTAGAGGTCGGAAGACTGTTTGGGATGAAAGCCGAAGTTGAGATTGAAGTCGAGGACGGAAGGGAAGGTACAGGACGACTAGGTAATTGCCGACTTATTGCATTCGACAAAACCGTTTCCTTTTCCCTTCCATCATGCTTCTGAGCTCCTCCAATTTTGATCTTCTCACAGAGCAGAGGCGACTTGCTAGGTGGTGTAGGCGGCGCCGGCGAGTCTTGCTTTCCTAAGGTGAATGGATGTCCAGATCCGACTGGCGTCTTCGGTTCCTTCCCCTTCTCTTGTGCTTTTTCCTGAACTTCCACTCCCTTGATTGCCTTGAAGCTCCCTGCTCCCTTCATATTGTTTTGCTCCACACGAGGATCAGCACCCAAAAGGGACGCTACCTCCTTTTTACGTCCAAGCCCATCTTCAAATCCATGCCCATCTGCGAGCCCACCTCCAAACCCGGCACCAAATCCAGGGATGATAGCCCGACCCCAGCCAAGTTGGTCAAGAGGTGCAGAAAGGATATACGCTGTGACGGGCGAGTAAGGAGTAGGAGGGGATGAGGACTTTGTTGGTGCGGCTAGAGTGGGTGTTGCTGGCATAAGAGTTGCAGAGGCGGTATGAGTAACTCGGATTGGTGTGGTCGGTATAGCTGGTTTCGCAGGCTCGGTGGGTTCGGTGAGAATAAGAGCATTAGGCTGGGAGACGGAAGAACAGGTGGTCTCGGCTGAAAGTAGTTGGGAAAGTAGTTGGGATGCCGCATTCTTCTTTCCCTTCTTTTTCTCGCTGTCACTAACAACTTTCTTTGCTCCTGTTTGCCAAAGTTAGCTTGAGGTGTCCAAAAAACAGAAAAAGGGTTGGGAAAGAGGAAAAAAAGGCAGAGGACTTACGGATATCATGATCATCCTTTTTCTCGTCTTCATTTTCATCTCTATCTACGGCTTTCTGCTTCTCTATTTCTTTCTGCTCTGCCATCTCATTCTCTAGCTCCTGACCTTCAATGACCTTCCTTCCAGCTCCATCAAAGGCTAGCAATGTACAAGCCGCAATGGGCACTTGCCTGTCCTTCTCCCTCTCCCTCGCGTCCAATTTCTGTCCGCTGGTTGATACGATGGAAAAGATCGAAACAGAGCGGGGTATGGAGATTTGTATGTCGTGCCCTGAATCCTTTCCATTTTCAAACTCGTTTTCATCTCCTTCCCCATTCTCAAGATTATCATCACCATCCCCAGTATCCTGCGCCTGCACTGGCAAGTCTGACGCAGAAGGCGAGGGAGAAGGGGACGGAGGAGAGGAAGGCGCGAGAAGAGTATAGTAACCTAGTGTTTCAAAGCTTTTTCGACCAAGTTTAAACTTCGCGTTGATAACATTAGCCGTGGCGTTACTATCATTGTTGGCATGGAGGGCGACGTGGAGGGTGGGATTGGTGGAATTGGCGGAAGCTGTGGATGCCAATGGTTTGGAAGTGTCAGAATCGGCGTTGGGACTGGAAATGGAGTCGGAGTCACGGAGAGGTGCCCAAGTAGATGTATGAATAATGGAAGACGTTTGTGATTGTGATTTCATTTGTTGAACTGCAGGCTTAAAAGGCAAAGAAAGTTGATCCGGACTCGGTGGTGTCCAGTCGAGGTGAGATACAGGAAGGGTAGGTACCATCGTCCGGCCAAGACTCGACGAAGGAACAGGTGCGGGTGCCGTTGATCTCCTGGGCGGGACCGGTCCTCTTCGCCAGCCATATGGGCTTTTGTCTCGTTCTCGTTCACGCTCGTATTGATGTTGATATCCGAGATAACTGTCGGATGAAGCTCTATATTTCAAAGCTAACGGGCGTCCCTCACCCGCGCCGCTTCCTCCGTCCCACCCCACACCACCAGCCTTTAAACTGGCGCCAGCGCTGACGCTGCTAGAGAGGGCAGCAACCTTTGCACGCCATTCACGCTCTGCCCGTCGAGCAGACTTGACAGGTACAGACCGAACGGATTTAATGCCTTCCCCTTTCCCCGAGGAGTACGCGTGGATCGAAGAAGGTGAACCGGGGAAAAGACGAGGAGAGATGGGTGATGAAGAAGGGAGGAGATGCCGAGGAGCGGAGGAAGAGGTGGGGTATGGAATAGTTTGGCGTGGATGGTTGGACATGCTTGTTGAAATAGGCGGTGGAGATCTGGTAGCGGTATCATGAGGAGCGGTGGCCAAAGACCTTTCGTACCCAATCATCATACTTTCTCTGCCTTTTCCCTTCCCTATTCCAAGTTGAAACCCTTTGCTCAACTTACTACCCTCCAGTCGTCCGACGCCTTTTCCGTCATGATTCAGATTGTTTTGACGGATATGGATGCCTATCTCTGTCTCCGCTTTGATCACCATCGCTTCGAAGGCTTTCAACTCTTGCTTGACATTGATTCTCTCGATCCTCTCAACCTTTTCGTCTCTTTCTGCTCTTTCTGCTCTTTCTGCTCTTTCTGCCTTATCTACCTTGTCTACCCTGCATGCCTTCGTACCATCCTCTCCAGAAGAGGAAGGCAAAAGCGTGGTACCGGAGGTGATAGCTGTAGGAGTAGTGACTGTATCCTCTCGACGACGTTGGCGTAAACGTGGACTCTGCGATTGCGAGAGAGATCGGATAAGACCCATGTGTGTGTTTGTGCTTGTTGCAGGAATGGGTTCAGGAGGGTTGTTATGGTAGTTGGAGATGATAACAGGTTCGGAATGGGGAACGCGACAAAAGTCTGGAAACGGGAGACGAGTATGAGGTTCTTGACGATATGCACAAGCAGAAGTTGGGATAATCATTGCAGGTTTCGAGGTGTTATTGCTGGCTTTCCCGCCCGCACCTTCGTCAACGCTATTCTCGCTATCGTGGTTTTGACCTTCAGTCTCAAGCTCGATTCGACCGTTAACTTGACCCATATTGTTGTTGACTGACAACGGAAGTTTAAATGGGAACTGTGGAGGGGCAAGCGGTGGGGTAAGTGGTGAAGCAAGTGGTGGGGAAGAAATAGATGAACGAGCAAGATGGGCTGGATGCTGGCGTTGATGTTGTGGAGATGGAGACTGCGGATGGGATGATTTGCGAGAGAAAAAGCTTGAATGGGAAGGTAATCGCATGGGGGCGATGGAAAGATAAACTTCGAAAGATGAACAACAGCAAACAGCGGTGTTATGGTTTTCCTGTTAACCTTGTCAGCCTTGCTTTGATGAATGATTGACCATCAGACCGTCAATCGCCGGAAAATCACTTACAGCGGGGCCTCCTTGGGGTTGAGATAATAGGCAAACAAACAACGAAATAGACAGGGGTAAACAGGAAAAAGCAACCGGCAACAGAGATGCACAGAATTAAATAAAGAAGATCGGGTTTGAAAGGCGGGGAAGCAGTATGGCGCGGCTGCACGATTTGCGTTTTACATTCACGGTTGTGTGGCGTGTTAGTGTGTATATTGAAGATGAGAGGGGTTGGACAAGACAACAAATACTGGCAATAATCGATAGATGACAGAATAATAGGATGTCAAGATGGGCAGCATTCGAGGCGTTCTTGCCTACGAGACGCAGTGAGATGATATCAAGCGAACTTAAAGGGTAAAAGTGGATTCTACTCACTTTGCCGGCAAAAGAAAGTGACGGGAAAGATGTAAGAGTCACCCAAATAAGACACAATGAAAGAATTTTGGATGATCTTCCTTCGGCATGTGGCATGGATTATAATGTTACTCTCCGACTCGGACTCCCGACAAGTCCTCATCCCTGTTTCCCATTTTTTTTCCTTTCGGAATCACCCACCACGTGTTTTTGGACAATGGGTCGAAGTCCAACGCCTAGCAGTGGCTGTTGGGTGGATATTTTATGTTCCGATGGTTCTCCCATTTGTTTTGAGTGTTTCTCCATATCAACTTCCACCTCCTACAGGATCGAGACTATTGTAAATCTCTTTTTCTTTTGGCTTTTAGCTTCATTTTCTGCCCTCTGAGCGTGTCGGTGTTCTCAGGTATTGTTTCGTTTTTAACCATCGTCAAAAAAAATATCCGTGATAAGAGGACAATCAAGGAAACTAGTTGCAATGTAAATATAGAGACAGGAGCTGATGCGGATGGCCGGGACGATCTGGCACAGTATGGATGAGCGAGAATGTGAAGTACCGGACTGGCTTCTTCGTCGCTGTTACTATCTTATGCCGGCGAGAAGGACGCCGAAGGGATGTGCTGGAGCGCGGAGATACGAATATCTCCGCTCCTTATCATAAGTTTGCCCGCCGGCGGGCAAACGTGACAAATCGTCCGTCTCGTACCGACTTCGGTTTCGTTATATTGGTGTTTATTTGATCGTCGTGGTTTTACGGAGTCGGGCACGAATAGCGAGCCTTGTTGCCTAGCAGGATCGCATCCTTCAGTACGTATGGCGGCTCATCATGTTAAAAGGCTTAATCGATTATAGCTGATGTGGCCTCTCCTAAGGTTAAGCGGGTTTCGCTAGCTATGGAGTAATCCCAGGAGTGGACATGACAACAATTAGATGGAGGAAATAGTCTTTATGCAGGGATTTCCTCCTTTTCCACTAGGCAATGATCCACTTCTCGAATCGCCGTAGGTGATCGTCATCCTTTCTCATATTCACCCCTTATTGCTAGACAAAGGACTGGTAGAAAACCACCCAAAACGTACTGATTACATTCCTGCACCTCATGATAATTCAGTCTCCAAACTAGCTGGATATCCTTGGTCGGGCTTATATCGCTCTGAGGGCCAATCGCATCAAGTGCACCCCACCTAGCTCCTCCAGGCTGAAAACAAAACGATGCCAGGAGATATAAATACTCCCTCCCCTCCCTCTACTCCTCTCTCTCCCACCCCTTATAAAATCGCTCTCAATCGCATCTCCCCCGGCGAGCGCCTGATATATTACCTCTATCTTCCTTTCCTATTCCTCATCCTCTTCCTCCTTGCTCTCCTCGCTACCCTCCCATACCTCTTCTTCAAACGAGCCAGACCACGACTCTTACCCGGCTCGAGACCCGACCCCAAGCACCCCCAGAGCAAGTACGAGTGGTATGGCCCTGAAAAGGACTATCCGCCTGGGTTGGCGTTGGCGCCGTTGGGGCAGGGATCAGGGGTGAAATGGAGGATGTGGGAGATGTACGGGTATTTTAGAGAGTTTTGGCATATGACGACAAGGCAGGGGTTGCAAGTTGGGGGGGTGGGGAGTGGGGTGGTGATGTTAATTTTTCAGGTGGAGATGATGTGGCATGATTATTCTGCGAACAATGTGAGTTCAAAACTTTTTCCTAATGCCTTTCTTTCCTTCTCTTATATACAATGGGAAGCTGATGTGAGCGATGGTTTCGACAGATTACAGGCTATCAAGACTCTTCGAGTGGTGGAAAAGGGGATTCAAGCAATGAACTTAGAGGAGATAGTACGTGTGCGTATGCGACAGGGACGGGAGTGGCCAATTGGGGTAGCAGACTTGAACCCTTGGGTACGTTCGCCTCTTTTCCTCTATTCATGTCTATCGTTTTATGAAAATGAACTGAATGAATGGGATAGCTTGGTATGGATGTTATCACGGATTCATCTGTCAGTTCTCTCTTCATTCTCCTTCGCCTTAGGGTACAGATTCCTGAAGTTGCAGATGATAGGTATAATCTGCATCTGTCTCATCGGTGATGAACTCCTGAACGTCCGATTTGGGTGTTTTGCGCCGCAATGGTATAGAGGTGGGGTTGGATATACGATCATGTTGTGAGCAACCCTTGTCCGCATGAAGTTCCACGATGGAGTGACCGATGGGATCTAGTTTGGCAGCTGCTACACTTTCGACAAGTCCGAATTGGGGGGTTACTTCGTAAGCACTACCTTTCTTCCTTATATTTGCTTCTTTTCCCATACTGATTACCTGCTGCTGTTATCTATAGATTGATCCAGCTCCGCTACGTCATCCTCACTGTAATGTTCCTCTTTGGGACATACAACCTCTTCCGCACATTTGCCTGTGCCCTTGGCATGGCCACCTCTGGTTTTCGCCACACCGATTATCGTGTAGGCCGTAAACCACTTCGCCCATGGACAGAATCCGAATGGATCGATCCCTATTACCGCCAAAACTTTATCCCGCCCAAATATGATAGGTACTTTATCACTGAGAAGTGGCAGTTTGCAGTAGGGGATTGGAGCTTCCCATTGGAGAGAAGACCGAGGGAGGATGTGGAACGGCAAATGGATGAATTGGATGGATTGGATCCGTTCATGATGGATGGAAGGATACAGAAGGTTTGGCAGAGAGATCCGGAGGAGATTAGGAGGATGCATGGGAAGATTGGTCGGACGTGGGTTATCTTTTAAGCGTTCTGCATTATCCACTTCTTTCCTGTGACAAGCTAACCTTATTTTCTTTTCTTCCCATACTTAGTGTCATCCACGGAGGTCCCAAGAAGATGCCACCCCACATGACAAACGATCTCAAACAGCGTGAGCGGATCCACATCGGTATCATTGACCCTCGCAACCCTCCAACAGAAGAAGAGGAAGAAGAGATGATCAAAGCGTTGAATGAGGATAAGGGATACTTTGGAATTGCGAATTGGAAGCCGAGGACAAAAAGTTTTGGGTGGTGGTGGTTTGATATGAGGAGAGTTTGGGCAGTTGTTTGCGGGCTTGCGTTGATGGGGGTGAGGATTGGATTATGTGTTTTGTGAGAATATCCCATCCCCTCCATTCATTTCTCTTCCTTGGAGTGCCCAAGCATCCAAAGATTAAGCGAATAGATCACTGACATCTGCCCTTACCATTGATTAGCGATCTTGATTATTCGAATCTAGCGTCGTACAGGAACCAATACGACCAAGCCAAAATAGCTTGGGAAGCGACCAATAATGGCGGGCCGGATGCTTCAAAATGCCAGTACTACCAAGGAAGTAGTGTACCGATCTTTGTCATTACCGGCGAGGGCTCGTATTCTGGTGGTAAGTCCTTACGTGTCATGCGAAGTAGTAGTGGTAAATAGAGGTTAATGGGTTCCCATTTGGTCGTTGTGCTGTTTTAGTTACCGCGAAGTAAGCCCCTTGAACCTTCCGAGCCTTCTTCATCTTTAGCTAACAAAAGTCGTTACTCTCCACTTCTTTATATTTGCCGCCTATCACAGTATGATTTGGCTAGGCATTTGGCATACCTTCCTGATCGGCATGTGCGCCGCCGTCATTTTGGTATCGACATCGAATAATATGTGGTGGGGGATGCACTGGCCGTTCCCTCCGATGACCCTTATTGGACCAAGGATGAGTTCAATGAGTGTCGGGATTACGCTAGGGTTGTGAGTTTTCCCCCTCTTCTTCTTTTTCGGATATGTGTTTCGGGGGCGTCTAAGGAGCGTCTAACTGGGGAAGTCTGGACTGATGTGAGTTTAGCGTGGCTTTTGCGACGTTGCAGCAAGGTTTCTTCTTCAGCAACGAGTATGTCACTTTTTCCCCTGGCGTCTGGGGATATCGAGAAGATGTGGATATGAGCTGACAAGGGAATATCGTTAACTAAATTCAGTTCGGTAATCCTTGTCACTCGGATAATTTGCTATGCTTCTGTCATAGGATTCATTCTGTTTTTATACCCCGTTAGTAAAGAATCATGTTTCTACTTCACTTTCCACCCTTACCTTCTAATCTTCGTAACCAAAAAAAAAAAACTGACAATCATTATTTCCGACGCAAATGCACTAGAATGAGCCCCTAAGAACGAGCTACACCCGTGATCCATTCTGGCCGTGGCTTTCACGTGTTGCTTTCAGATTCATGGATAGAAAGAAGTGGCATTACTCGATGAAAGATTTCGATGACGCTCAAGGATAAACTACGATGATCAGAGAGGAGAGAGAGATAGAGTCTTGGGACAAGGTGTAGAAAGTAGCGAAAAAGGTCCTATGGGAATTGAATTAGTGAATGGGGAATTAGGATTATTTAGGATTTGAGGTGGAAGATAGAACTAGATGCGGGATGTGATCATTATGAGATGCATAAGTTCGTCAATTGACCGTATAGCAATGTAGTCTACATCGCGCTGTTCCACCCCAGGGTAATCAGCATCAGTCACCAACATGAGGGGTAAAAGGGTTAGAAACGTACTTCTGCCCAGGCAATCCAGGTAAATCCCTCAGCACAAACACTACCATCTCACTCCTCATTTCCGCTAAGGCGAGTTTGTTTCTTGTATCATCCAGTTCTGCAAGGTCCTCTTGATCTTTCAGCTGTAACAGCCCTCTTCCCCCCTCTTGACCATGGCCAAGACCTAGAACTCTCTGTTCCCTCGCAAGCACAACCTTCTTCTTATCCATTTCCGCTCGACGCCTTTGCAAGATATTTCCCATCGTCTTGTAAACACTCGAAAGAAGTACGGAGTAACATCGAGAGAGGTCGACGGCCCAGAGGTGATATTCGGCAGAAGAGGAGGAAGGCATGTTTGCACGGGATTTGGCCGCTGTTTTGGGAACTTCTTGAGTTTCGACGAGAGAGAGTTTTTGGAGTTCGGCGAGAATGTAACGCGCGTCCTTGAGTGGAAGCATCGCGCAATCCCGAATCTAACAACGTGTATGGCTTTAGTATTTATGCGGGTAACAAGACAAGTAGAGAATGAGACGCACGGTAGTTTCAAATGCTTTGCTTGAACGAGTTACCACTGCCAAAACCCGTGCAGCCTTATCTCCCAACTTTTCCCTAACCAAATCACTCAACATCGCTTCTCTCATCTTCACACAAATCGCTTCAAATTCGACTTTATACCCTGGATTCGTCGATCCCTCTCTCTGTAAAAAAACACCGGCGCCCGCACCCGTGAGCTGATCTTCTCCTGCAAGAATTGAGAGGTATGTGCGGACTAGGTCGGGAATTGATGATTTGGAGGAAAGGCCGAGACCGGCAAGGAGAATAGGTGCGGAGGAAGGTGGGATAAGTGAGATGATAGAATTGATGCCGACCGGGTCATGGGTACGATCGTCTTTGAGGAGAGAGGTATCACGTAATGAAGCATCGAGAACAGCGCGCATGACGATGCCTGCACCCTTGTTCCATCTATCTTCTGCAGCTTTGACAATAAGGTCGTTCCTCATCAATACACCGTAGCGATCATAGTTCACCCTGAGATGTACATCTTGCTTAAGCGCGTAGTCAGTTTCTTCGATTGCTCTTCCAGTCTTGCGTCTCTTGGTGTTTTTGTCGACTTTAGGCTTGGTGATGAGTATTCGAGTGATGGCGCGGAGTGATTCATTCGCAGTATGGACGTCATGTGCGGCTTCTAGGCGGCAGTTGGTGATGTCATTGGCAGAGAGGAGAGCCGAGCCTTGGGCTTGGGCTAGGCGGCGTTTGTTAGCGGCGAAGCGGCGGGCAATTTGGTCGGATTCGAGAATTTGGAGTTCGGGAGCGGTGGTCTGTAAGAAGTGGTTGTGCAGGAGGGTGATGATAGATCCGGTGATTGCTTCGGCTCCTACACATGGGTCAGCACATTAATCTCTATAGAGAAATTTGGACGTACGTATGGCATCAGCGTCACCGCCAAGAGCGGAGATGATGTCTGGTACTCGAAGCTTACCAAAGATCATGAGCTGTTTTACAACTTGCATGGACTGAAGTGAGTTAGTTGCGACCTTTCGCGCAAAGTTCGATCATTATCTCACCAAGAAATCCACTCTCTCATGCGTTATCGCCAACATTCTGCCCCATCGCAACCTTAAAAGACACTCCTCCACTATGAACTCATACTGTTCATCTTCTCCTGTCTCTTTTGCTGACGCTCCATTTGACTGGACGAGATTGTGTTGCATTAGGATAAGGAGGGCTGATAAGGCGACAGGAGGTGAGAGACCGGAAAGTCTGGCGATTGTTGGGGCTGGAAGACGACCCCTGTTGAGTAAAGTGGAGGCGACTCTCTATGGGAACGGTGAGTGTATGTTTTCGAATGACAGCTGTGCTTACAGAGACAATATCCCCAAACGCATGGGATGTAATCTGCTCACACAGCCTAACAGCTTCTTTTCCTCTATCCTGCATGGCTTTTATTGCTGTGGATATAGGTGTTTTTGTTGTAATTTTCGTGGAAAGAGAATATGGGAAACAGTCACGTGATAAGTTTGATAATTAATTCCGTTCGTGCCTCTTTTGTTTTGTTTTCGTTCTTTGTTGTTTGTTATCGTTGGCATATTGATCTGTACTGTGCTCCTTTATTTCTGTACTTCTATATTACTCGGTGGGAGACATCGTAGGGAACATGCCAGTATCAACGTCGGACTCGAAAATACCAGTGAGCAACCACAGTCTCTTGTTGATGACGCTCATCCCGCCAGGTCCCCACGATCCGTCATTTCACAGATGAATTAGACACCCTGGCTTATGCCCTCGAACCCGAAGAAAGAGAAGATACATGGGAAAAGTTTGAAAAAGCTATCATTAGATTTATAGCAGTCACCAAAGGGGGGGGATATCAATTTACAGAGAGCTATGTCGAAGGCGTTGGAAGAGGGGGCGTCGGATCAAAAATCGTCAGATGTGTAAGCATTCACCTTTGTATCATTTCACAGTTGAAACTCTAATGATCCTTTCCAGATGCTTTCCGACAGAGGAAGGCTGTCGGGAGTAGCAATTGAACTTCTTCAAACATTTGCTCCTCAATTAGGGCTGCACTTCAAGCCACTCGTCAATCTCTACCTCGAACCCCTTGTCGTACTCTTGGGACGCCCTAATAAAGTTTTCCTGAAACGAGCCGAAAAATGTTTAGCGCTCATTATCTCCAACTGCCAGATCCCTTCTATTCTTACTTCCCTTCGCCGAGGACTAGACGACAATGCGGCTAGCTGTAGAAAAGGGTGTTCAATGGGCATCGAAAGAGCGCTTAAAGAGTGGCCGATCGAGTTATGGACAGAAAAATGGCTAGTGATACTGGAAGAGAGCTTGAAGAAAATGGCGACGAATAAGGATCCGGATGTGAGAAAGGCCGGAAAGAATGTGTGGGCGTTGTTCATGGATGCATGGCCGGAAAGGGTGGACGAGTGAGTTTTCAATCCCATCCATAAAAAATCAGTCGGTCATCGCGTCTGACGCGTCTCCAGATTTTCAGCACCTCTCACTCCTACCATAAAGCGCTATCTCGACATATCCGGTGCTGGAGGGCCTTCTAAACCCAAATCAACACGTCCAGCACCTCCTTCTCGCAAAGCTCTCCCGCCTCTTACTTCATCTACCACGTCTCATTACAACAAACCTCTACACAGCAGGGTTAATGATCTCATTTCTCGACCTCGTGCAGCGCATGTCTCTTCTTCCGCTGCTGTCGCAGAAGCTGGTCTCTCTGGGAGACGGTCGCCTCATAAAGAACCCACCCTCAACCATGAACCATCTTGCACTTCTAAAGCGTATAAAGCGTATCACGAATATTCTCGACACGAAGGGTCCCACGCGTTAGAGGCGGCCTCGCTTGCACTTAGCCACGCCGATGCGCCATCCGTGGCCTTTCCCCATGACAATATTCCCTCTTCATCAAATCCATCTTCATTCTTCTCTCCTCCTGTTCGGCTTGAACATCATACCCAACAAGCAAAGCCAAAACCTCTCTCCAAACCTGTCAGACCAGTTATGCCCACATCATTTTCCGTTCCTGCACTTCACACCAACCCTTATTCCCATGTGAGCTCGGACAAAATCGGAAAAACAGAGGAACCTGTCAGGCCGAGGAGATTGGGACAAGCTCAAAGGATCAGGGTGACACATCCCATGGATGGAGAAGAGGGTGACCAAGAGCATGAGCAGCGCGAATATGGACGTGAGCTGGACAGAGAGGGCCCCCTGAGAGGTGCTGTTAGGCTCGCCACGGCTGGAATGGGCGGACTGGGAAAGAAAGCCGGGTTAGGTCGTGCCGAAAGAAGAATCGTAACAGCTCCTCTTGCTACGGCTACCGGTGCAGCGACAAATGGCGCACTTGAAGGAGGGGCAGTGAGGTTGCGGAAAAAGGAACATGATATTGCCGCTACGGGTCAGGAGCAAGCGAATTATGTTTCAACAACGCACGTACATCTGTCATCGCAACAAGAAACAGTACAAAAAATAGAACCAGGTGTATATCATCATCAACCCGAACCTCAGCAGCAACATCAAGGGCTCTTCTCTCCTGTTGTGGTACACATCCTAAAAAAAAATGCCGACTCGCCGCTATTACCTGTGCTTATGGGTTCGCGTTCGAGATCACAATCGACTTCCTCCACCCCGTCGCTAGAAAACCAGCTTCCACCGACGACCTCTACTCCATCTATCGCCCATCCTAGTATTCTTACATCGGACTTGGTATCCCCCCTAAAACGAGAGAACGTGTCAGAAGCGGAAGCACAAGAGGAAGTGAAAAAAGGCCAAGAGGAAGAGATGGAGCCAATGAAGTTTTCCTTAAAAGAGGTGTATCCCCTCACTCCGCCTTCAATGAAGCCGTCTAGCGAAAAAAAGGAGGAACTAGAGCTGGCCAAATGGTTAGAGTTGCCTGCGAGTCCGAAACCAGGAGATGAAGAAGATGGGCGGAAGGAAAGACGTGAGGATAAGGACAGCCCGGAAAGGAAAGAAAAAGGACGACAACAAACCGTGGCTCCGACATCCGCACTCACTACCGCTTCAATTCCCGCCCCAGCTTTAACTACAACCTCAGTGCCTGTCCCTCCCCCATCTTCTGCCTCCACCACTACCGCCCCACCTTCTCGCAAGCCTCTCGTTCCCATTGCCGCCTCTTCCCGTCCCTTGAACCCCCGTCCACGCGTAATCAGCGGTTCTTCAATATCTACCAAACCCACGAATAAACCCTCTAAGCCGATAGTGCGTAAAGCGTTTCGACCTATATCTTCTACGTCTTTCACTTCCGTTACTGCGACGGGCGCAGCTTCCGCAGGTGGAAGTGGAAAAAGCCATTTGACGGCGGCCACAATGGCGAGTCGTGCGAAGGCCGCTGCTACGGCTTCTAATAAACCGGCGGTTGTAAGTTCAAGCACGAATGCCAATGCCAGTAGCGCTAGTGTGGGAGGTGCAGCTGCTTCTTCGACAGAAGAAAAGACTGCAAATGCTCAGTGCAGTACTAGATCTTCAAGTACAACGGATTTGACAAAAGTGAAAGAGAAGGGGGAGATGATGGGAGGGGAACCAGTGAGGAGAGTAGGAGCCAAGAAGGCCGCCACCGCTGTACCTGCCGGTGCTCGCCAACCTTCGACTTCAACCATCATCGCTGCCTCTACATCAGCCACAGCAACGAACGGTCAGGCCAATCCAATACCAGCGCGTAAACCGCCCGTACCCTCACATGTTACTTTCCCACCGACAAAGAAGGAGCGTATCAAGTTGAAAGTGCCTTTGCCATCTTTCCGACCTGCACGTTCTCGTCCAGCCGTCGCTGCTCCAGTCGCGGCATGCGGTACAGAAGTGAAGGGACAGAATGTGAGAGGGAAGGAAGCCAGTCCGGAGATGATTAGATTACCAGATACCCCCTCTCCTGAAGGAGAAAAGCAAGGCAAAAGGTGTGGGACAAGGAGTGAAGATGGCCACGGGACAGTAAAGCTAGACGAGGTAAGGCTGTCACTTAGTCTCCATGAGGTCGCTTTGCCCGAGACTCCTGAGAAGCCGCCAGCTCTGACACCAACAAAGGCCGCTTTTATGCTAGAAAAGAAGAAGGAGATGGAGGAAGAGAAGGCCAAGTCACCCGCCTCCTCTTCAACGCAGTCAATAAGATTGCTGAGCTTGCGAAGGACGCCTCAAAGTCCGATCAAAATGGAGAAAGGAAGACCGGCAAGTCCACTGTTAACGACTGGTGCCGAGGAAGTCGATACCCTTTTGGAGTCGAGTGCGGAGTTCGAGGACGGTGAGCTAAGCGGTGAGGATAAAATCAAGGGGGATAATCAAAAGGTTGCGGAGAATGAGGACGGTGGGGAGGAGGAAATGGGGATTGTGGAGGCAGATGAGATGGTGCAAACTGATGAAAGGAAGCAGGATCGGAAGGAACATTTAGCGCGGGAGGATGAAACTGATCTTTCTAGGGCTCCATCCACAGACTGAGAAGGCAAGGGTCCCTCTTGCATTGCCTGTACAAAAAGCAGTCTCGCATGGCATTTCCAGTCTGTTTCCAGATGACAGCAACGCGTTTATAGTGTGATATTCTATACAGTAACTATGTAATCGCTACAGACCAAACACTTGCACAACTACGTCTATATGTATCTCTACTCCGGTCCAGGCCCGGCGTACCAAGAGTTGGCAGCCGTCATTAACACCGGCGGTGTCACGCCTTCAATCGGCACATCCGCCAGTTTCTTTACACAATCTCCATCACGCTCATACAGATAGCTTATACCGCCAGTTAGCAAAGTGGGCTTTGGCACACTCTCGTTCTTGGCCGCGCCTGTGAGCTTATCAATCGCTTTCCAGACGTGCTCCATATCGACAGGAGGGGAGAGCATATTGTCAATTTCAGAGGAGACGGTACGGCAGATGAGAACGGCGAGGGCAATAGCAGCAACCTTCTTGCTCACTGTTTTCATCTGGTCAATGGTAATCATCACCCTCACTTTGGACCCCAGAAAGCTTACCGAATGAGAACATTATGATTACGCTGAGAACTTGTATATCCCTGATTCTCCTCTTCCACAACCCTTCTTGCGCTTCGCGAGCAATACTAGCTTGTACACGCTTCATCAGCACATCTTCATTCGGGTTAGGAGGTGCAGGTAGCTTTGGTTGGTTAAAGTGGCTCTAAGGTGCCAGGTGAAATGGCATCAGCATAGGTACAATCAAAGATCAAACAATCGAAACACAAAAAAGCAGACATACGACATGAGGAGCGTTTCCACCTTCCCACCAGAGTTCGTCTCTGACAGCAGCTTCTGGTTTTGTTTTACCCAAAGGGAAGGGGAAGATACGAGGAGCAGCTTGACGAGTGGTGAGAAACGCCGAAGGGTGGGCCTTCATATTCGCCTACTAAGCCAAACATCACCAGTCATTAGCGTCGATACTCTTCCTGTGGTGTACGCAGGGAAGGGGAAGTGAAGAGGGAGAACGTAGATGGAAGACTGACCCAGAGATCCTGCCGCGGTTTCTTCGCAGCTTTGTTCGCCTTTGTAGAACTAGGATCACCCTGTTTTGGGAATTTGGCAAGAGCTTGCTGATAGCCATAATAAATCACTGACGCCCTCGCAACATAACAACTTTTAGTATGAAAGTCAGCTAGGGTAAGGATATAGGCGTGAAAAGGTATAGGAATGCAATGTACATAACAGCGAACATTGTGAGAGTACTGAAAATGCGGTAGAATGGCATAAGCTGAATTGGCAAAGGTGAAGCAGCCATCACTAACAAAACCAGTCTATCAGTTGAAACTCTCGTATTCCAAAGCAAGAATGGCAAAATACTGAGACTTATGGCAGACATGACGAAGATGCATTGTGCGACCTCATTAAACTGCAGACTTTGCTCGTTTCATGGGTTAGTTGTAACGCTAAAGCTTAGACTCATCACGTCCAGCTATACTTACGCAGGATGCGGTTGTGGCTTCGCCAGCTCCTCTTTGAGTTTCTCCACCTTTTCTTCATACTTGGAGGCGCTTAATGAGCCCCTCTCTCTTGCCGCTGCCAGATCTTTTTCCGCCTTTTTAAGCTGCTCTGCGAGACTTGACATCGTGATTTGAACGTTTGCAATTACTCGCCTATAGCGCCATTGTTTCCGTGTAGTGGTTGGGTAAGATATGAATAGGTGATATGGAAGCACGTATAAAACCGTTGAGTATGTCTCAGCAATGATCTGGGAGGTGCGAAAAGGAGAAACAGGAAGTGATATGAAAGGAGGCTCACAGGTTGTCCCGCGGTCCATCGTCCGTTAAGCCTTATTTTGAAGACAATAATTATAAGGTTATACAGACCATTGTTGTTCGATACAAAGCCCTATTATCGTGCTCGTTTTATGGTCATTTGGTTGTTAAGGAGATGAAATGACACAGGATTGAGTCATTCGGACGAGATAGTAGCTACGTAACGAAAGCGGCTTGTTCGCCGGCGGAGGCCCGTCGGCCTCTAACATTACATAATACAACTAATGTACTAGAGTTTGAACTTGAACTCTAAAATAAGCATTTGCCTGCTGTCTTAACGGAATACTTAGTATCAGTATTAAAGAGTATTCGTAAAGGGTTGAAACATCATAGGGAGTACGAGAAGACGAGGAGCAAAAACATGACCTTCAGGGAAAGAGGGTAAGGAGGGTAAGTTCAGCCGAGATTTGAATGTAAGAAATGGAACAGCTGCACAGCCCAAAAGATACAAATCCATTCCAGACGGTTCAAAAGCATCTGTTCTCTCCTTTACCCAGTGTCCCAAGACTCTGTCTTATGCATAGCCATAAACGGAGTTCCTTTCTACCATGAACCTCCATAACCCTGCTGAGATCCGTACCCTCCGTACCCACTTCCCATGGCCATCTGACCTTGACCTATCTCCACAGGTATATTTGGCTCTACCAAACCCCCTCCCATGCCCATGCCCATCCCATCCCCAACAACTCCATCTGCAGCAGCCCCATCTTCCCCTTCTTCCTCTTCGCCACCAGTCTCTTTCTGTACGCCCAACACGACGTTTGCGAGGCCTTCTATCAGAAGATCGAGACCTTGTTCGACGACGGAACGGACAGGGATGGAACCAACAGATTCGGCGGAGAAGTAGAATGTGGACGGGACCGCATTGTAGTCGAATGGTTCTGCGGGATTTGGAGGAGTTTCGAACGCGGCATTTGAAGAGAGAGGCCATTCCGCACGTTCTAAAGACATATGTTAGGAGATATAAAGACCAAGAACACCGAGCATGGGAAGATGCAAAACATACCATCGGTCTCGAACCAATGCGTTGTATGACGAAGCTTGTTATAAGGGTCGTACTCAAAGGCTACAGTTGATAAGGGAGACCATTTGGCGTGATGCTTAGCGATACCCTATAGTAGCAATTCATTAATATCACAGCACAGGAAGACACAATGTAGCGGCGAAGTCACCTTATAAGCCTTGCATAAAACATCAATCTCCTGCCCTTTGCCCATCTTTGCGATCAATATCGGAGGTACAGTGGGATTTCCCTTTCCAATAGGCTGGCCCATTTCAGGATCACGATTGTTGATGATGATGCGATCTTCTTCTGAAAGTTCAGGCGGAGGTCCATAAGGATTGGGAGGGGGGGGCTGATGAAGAAGTCAGAAGGATTAGCGGGAAGTAAGAAGTATGGGCCACGCCGCACGATAGTGAAAGAAAGGAAGAGAAACGTACGCCACCAGGACTCGGCACCACTTCCAACATATCACTCGTCACCCTCATGAACTGCTCTCCATCATTCCCACTGAAAGCTACCTTTAATCTCAAAGTTACCATACAGTAATAACATCCTTCGTCACAGTCACAGTCTCGAGTGTAGCGAAGTCCCTTCGAGACATTACGGGAGATAAGAGGAATGAGACCCAAACGGTGGGCAATCATTTCGTCTGCTAATGGCGTTGTATTTTGCATAAAGAGGACTTGATCGATGGCTATTTGCGACGCATTCGACAACGACAAGAACGCAAGAACGTCATGTCAGCAAATTATACAGATGCAGAGAACAAATTATGCAAACGCACCGATAGTAGGTACATCGGCCATCATAACTCTTCTCAGACTGTTCGCATAGGCGAGCTCCACGCCAGAAAGATGGAAAGTGGCGTCCGACTCATTGAGGTTACGAAGGAGAAGACGTGGTTGATTCGTAGGGCCTTGCGGGATCTCGATATTAGTCGACTGGTGTTGTTGGGGGTCATAGTATCCGTTCATAGTAGTGTTGGGAAAGAGGTGATGAATGCCTGAAAATGAGAAGATGGGCTCGCAAAAGAGAATCAACAGGCAGAGGATTCGAACGAACGAAGAGATCGCCGACGAACGAAGAACAATCCGCGAACTGAGCCTGAAATGCATATACAGCAACCGGTGATTATGTAATATGGTCGGCAACCTACATATCAGGTTCATTTATTCCGATTCTGCCTCTTTCCTCCTATCTTTTGAGGGCCGAACATAAACGCTATACAGTTTGATATCATGAATGCATCCTCAACATGGTATACATCAGTCTATTCCTTCAATGATTCTTCAGGCTTCTTGAACACATATCGCATCCCGTAAGCGTCCTCACCATCAGCGTCTACACCGCATAATCATCAGTTCCAATGCTCTTCGGCATCATTCATAGGGAAAAGAAAGTAAGGACGTACAGTAGCTCTTTTCCATCCCGTGAACCTCGAATCCAAGCGTATCCCTGTAAAGGGAAATAGCCGCTCTGTTGGATTTTCGAACATGTAATGTGATGTGGTGTGCATCGTAGTGGGCTACCATGGCTTCCTCTGTAGGATACAAACTGTCAGCAAGGTCTTTGGACAGTTCTAGTGGGGAGGCGCTGTAGCGACCGGAGGATGTACGAGATTGTTTCATGAGTTTGTTGGCGAGACCCAACCGTCTGTATGGCCGAAGGACGGAAATGGAGGTGACGTGACCGCTAGGAGCGTCGCTGGGTTCTTCTTCCCTGCAGAAGGTATAAAAGACAATACAGTCAGCGGAATACACTATTGCTAAGAGGGTCCAAAAATTGCAAAGGGATATGAAGGAAGAAACTTACATCTTGGCGAGAATGTACCCTACAATCCTCCCCTTTGGGTCAACAGCCACATACGACAGCTCCGGCCATGTCAAAGCGTGATAAAGATCTATTTGAAGGATCTGTCAGCTCAAGAAGCCCTTCCACGGCCCGTCTTCTCTCCCATAGTCTTCCGCAACATATATTGATCGTACGTCGCAACGGCCTATTCTTGAAGATATGCGACGAGCACGCAATGGGATGACTGACAATATTTGAAAGTGTAGTTCTCTGGTAAGTTGAGAAGGTTGGCATTTTGCATACCGAGGAGGTCGTCTATCTGTACAGGTGTCAAGTCGCATGTAATAACGGCCAGACGTCGCTTTCAGTCAAGGGATAACCGAATGATGAATAAGGCAAGCATGCGTACCGTTGCTTGTCGAATATCCATTTTGTTTCAAACTTTATCTCCTTCAATTCCCTACAAGGTTGAATGATTAAGCAGTGAATATATGTATTCGTATGCACTTGTAATACAGTTATCCTAGGTTCGAGGATAAGAGGATGGATGTCGAAAGAACACCTGGCAGCCCCGTGGAGGAAATACCCTGGCCCATAAGTTTTGGGTCAAAATGCGGTTATCCTTGACCACAAATCAAGCTCTTCATACATCCTTGCGAATATGAATCCGGAATTAACCAGCCTGACAGATATTGGCTTGAAATTGTGGGTCTAAAATTGCCGGACGGAATCAAATCCATCTCTTCACTCCTCCTTTCGACAGTCTGTTTACAATTGTATCAGTACAGTACAGTTCACTGCAACTTGCTTCTCTCATCCGCTTATCTGTCTTCTCGTAGCCGATCTTCAAGAATGTCAGCTCAGGATGTGCGCTCCATCCTCTCTCTTCCCCCATCCGCCCCACTTCCGACGCCCTCCAGCTCACGGAAAGTCCCTGTTCCGCGCAAACCCGACGGTATCACCCGTGAGCTTTACGCTCTTATTGGCGACAATGCTCCCTCTCTCGCGGATGCACAGGCGAGTCTGGCCGCAATCAAGTATAGGGATAAGCCAGCAGTGAAAGGGAAGAAGGTTCATTGGTGTGTTGTTTTTGGAAAGGCATGGGTATGTCGTTGCTTCGTTGCTGATATTTATGATGGTATGAAGGGAATGGACAGAGTTTACGCCGGCTGCGAGGCGCGACAACCCTGTACGGCTAGGACATTGGGCGCGCATAACTGATTCGGATCCTGATACATCCGGTGAGCAGTCCTACCCTTGCCTCTATCAACGACTCTGACCTCGAATAGTTGAATACTTTGGCAAGTTCAACCTTCACGGACCATCAGTCATGGAATACTCGCAGTTCGAATATGATCAACATCTTGTCGACCCTAATTGGACGCTACAAGAGACAGAATATCTGTTTGGGCTCTTGAAGGAATACGATCTGAGATTTATCATTGCGGCTGATCGGTATGCGTATGTTTCGCCTGAAGGAGAAAAGAGGAAGCGAAGTGTCGAGGTGAATTACTTCTAATTGTAACTTATCAGAAGACGAAGTAGCTGGCTTATTACAATCAATAGGATATGAAAGACCGATATTACACTATCTGCCGCCGACTCGTCCGAACCCGAACCGCTTCTGACCCCGTACATCAACAACATCTCATCCAAGCCTACGCATTTGACAAAGCTCGCGAAATCAAGCGCAAACAGTACGCATCTGATCTCTTCCATCTCACCCCGGCAGAGATCGCGGAGGAAGAGGCGCTCTATGTGGAGATTACGAGGATGCAACAGAATGAGAGGCGGTTCCGAGCGGATAGGGATGAGTTGATGAGGAGCGTTATGGGGCTGGATAGTGGGTTGATGGAAGTTGACCAATCGGCTATGGAGAATGCTATCGGTGTTGACAAGGTGCGCCCTATATCCCTTTACTCTTGAGCAATGCACTGACCAGTCACAGAACAAAAAGAAGCGGAAGGCAGAGGATGAAAGTGCCGCCCCATCCCCCGCTCCTACACCCAAGAAACCAGCACCTAACGCAAGCTTTGACTATTCGCGCTGTATTTACCACCTTCCTACACCTTCCAACGCCAATTCCCTTACTTCCCATCTCTCCCAAAAGCATCCTCCACACCAGCAGGCTTTCCTTCGCGGTTCTCGCTTACCACTTCCTAAACCGACCGCCGCTGGACGTATCACGGATCTGCTTGCCGAGCTGGGTCTCTCTGCGAACAAGCTTGTCATGCCTACAAGACAAAATCTGGAAGTATTCGAGGGACTGCTAAATGCAGCGGCGGCTTTGGTGGAGATGAGAAGGCAAGTGAATAGGGTAGAGCAAGAGTTGAGGGTAGTGAGGATGCAAAAAGAGGGGCTGATGCCTGTTACGACGAATCCGAGTGCGAGAGTCAAAGGTGAGGTTGGTGTGGCCGCGGGAGGAAGCGAAGCGACGGTGAAGACGGGTATGCCCGTAAAGGAGGGTTAACCCCCCATCCCTATTCATTTTATAATGAAATTATGCAGCACAGATCATGAGCGTTCTAACGTTGGTTTGATCAATTCCTCTATTTGTGATGGTCATAAAAAAGCCCTAAATTCTGACAATGTAAGGAACCGAGTTTTGCGATACAAGCGCTATGCCGATTCATCTTGTTATATCTCTTCACTATTCGTGAACTCCTCTCCCTCTGTGGATTTGATAATGACTGTCGCGAATCCTGATCTGTCATACGACCTTGATCTTAACAATTTGAGCTGGAAAGGAGTTGCTGAAGGGGTAGAAGTAAGCCAATGTTGGCTTTTGACCAGTCGAGGAGGGACAGTCTCAAGCTCGACATCTTTATTCTTGTGAATTGTAGGGTCTTTCTTCTTTCGGCACACTGTATGCGATTCTTGAAGCGATGGTGCAGGACCTCAGCAACCGCTTTCCACAACACAAATACTACAAAGTTTATCCCGATGCGCTGTTTCTGTTCTTGGTCGCGTTGCTGACTCAAATCAGGCCTTGTCAGAATGAAGCTGTTCAACATTTACAATTCCCCTTTCCCATTCAGCACTAGATGGCGGGAATGGGCTTCTACGTCATTGGCTCAACTCAAGTGTCTTCACAAATGTCGCCAGTATGTACGAGTGTGCCACGTATTGTCGGCAGGTGAGCTGGGTGTTTGTTAAAGTTAATGATCCATCCGGATGCGGAGCGGGATTTGGGCGATGGGAAACTTTGGAATGACAGACTGAAGCCTAAAGGAATCGATGTGTGACTCTCTAACAAAGAGAATGGGGAGAGACTATATAATAAGCTGCTACAAATGGCTGGGGAGGAACAAAGTGCCAGCGATGCTCCGTAGCATTAGCGTATTGATGTTCAATAAGTTCAGTAATCCGGTTTAGATGGCCAATTGTAGTATCAGATTGCATGAAAATGTCACCTTTAAGATAATGCGACATTGTAAGCTAGACGATCACGCAGATCGCCATCGTCCTCGTCTATTACCGCCGCCACCTCTGTCTCCCCTTTCTCCCCTCCCACCTCTCCCGCCACCTTTTCCGCCTCCTCGAAGGGCATTCTCAGAAGCAATGACCGATTCCCTGCCCCTTTTGCCTATTTGCGGTCTGCCTTGACCCCCGGCACTTTTCTGGACCTCCTTGACGATGTTCAACCCAGGCACACCCCTCAGACCCATCTTGCTAACGGTCTTGGCCAGTAGTCCTGGGGGTTCAGGTCCATTACGGAGCGAAACTCTAGCATAATCACCAGCATGTCTTACGAGATCCGCTTGAGACCATCTGAGCGATTTGAGGTGAGAGTTGTAGTACCCGAGCCAAGCTTGGTACGCCTGAGCTTTGGATTCTGGTGAGACCGATTCGAGAGCCTTGTTAACGGCATCACGAGAGCGGGACATGATCTCAGGCGTGATGGTTGGGTATGGGTGGAGGGTGAAAGTTTGGAGGGTTTTATCCCGAAGAAAGTGAGACTCAAAGTCACCGAGCATCAGAATGCCATGACCTTCGGCTCCAGCACGAGCGGTTCGTCCGAGTCGATGCACGTCTTTTCGTCAGTTCAGATTTCTGCTTGGTCACTCACATTGCTCTGAGCTACTCGGAAGGCCAATCTGTACCACTGCAGTCACGCCCTTCACGTCGATACCTCGTGCGGTGACGTCCGAGGAGAAAAGGACGCCTCTTCGTGCTTGATGGAACGCCTCGGTTGTTGAAGCTCGTTTCGATTGTGACAGGCGAGAGTGTATCTCCCAGACAGGGTAAGAGATCGGTAAGGACGAGAAGACGTCGTAGAACAGGGCGGCAGCCCGAGCGGTAGGGAGGAATGCGATGACTGAAAGTCAGCTTTGCTGCGTGTCAACCAACATACCTTTAAAATCCTTGTTCTTAGACTCCTCATTGCGCATGACTTCCATCGTAGCTGGTATGAGATCTTCCGCTGAGATAACCAAAAACTCTTGCTTAACATGCTCGTGCGCATTGACATCCTCCTCGGTTAGCGTAGTGATGAATTTGTAATCTTTCTTGAGTGCAATCGACGCGATCTGCCAGTCAGCTGTGTTTATCCGGTCTCACTCACTGAATGGACCTCTGTAGGCAAGGTAGCAGAAAATAAGAGGGTCTGACGGGGGACAACATGAGGAGCCGGCAAATAATCGAATATCTTGACCAATTCTCGGCGGAAACCCGCATCTAGCAAACGGTCGGCTTCGTCGAGAACGATCATCTCTACTCATCAGCGTGAATTTGTCATGTTCCACTCACTTAGCTGGGCGAAGCGGGTCTTGATGCCACCATTTTCCATCAAATCGAGCAATCGACCAGGAGTGGCAACAAGGATGTCCGCGCTTCAAGAGGTTAAGTGTAAATTCCGGCAGACGTACAAGGACTCACCGCTTTGACTTGAGGTTCTTGATATCCCTATCCATATTGGTCCCACCGACGATACTTCTAGTGCCAAACTTCCTATTCAAAGCAGCTGACATTCGCTCGGCGACTTCATTGATTTGTTGAGCCAGTTCCCGGGTAGGAGATAAGATGAGAATTGACGTAAGTGCGGAGGGGGGCATGGGTGCCGATAGCAGATGTTGCACCACTGGAACCAAGAAGGCAAGGGTTTTTCCGGTCCCCGTCTTGGCTTGAGCTAGGACGTCATCTCCGGCGAGGATGGTTGGAAGTGTGGCCGCTTGGACCTTTGGAAGGTCAATCTGAGAAAAACGGTTTCGGATTGAGCACTTAGCTCACTTCGGTACACGTCTCGAAAGGAAGAGAAGGGAAGATCTCCGGGCTCAATCCAGTAAAGTCTTGAAATCGAGGTCTGTCAATACCGGCTGGTGTGCTGATCCCACTACGCACAGGCGTTGAATCTGTTGTCTTGACGATGAGACCAGGTTGGGTGGTTGCAAAACTTCCTGTCGGGCCAGCTTGATCGCGAGCAGCATGGAAACCTCCACCTTTAAAACGACGACCAGCCCCACGAATAGGAGGACCTGACATGATGGGTATAATGGTGTTTGTCATCAGCTTAGCAGGCGTGAAAGAAAAGAGAACATCATTGTGCCACTGGGAATTTTTCTCGTGGACAGGTCCGGGGGGCACGCAGCTGGTTGTTCGGCAAGGATTTGGCGTGGTGTCGGAGGAGGCGTGCACCCGACGTGAATTCGACAAGGCACGCGGCTGGAAAAGCGTGGAAAGTAGCATGGTAAATAGGCGTTGCATGCAGGCCGCCCTTTATTTGGTTCGCGCTACGGCCACGCAACTGGCTGGCCATTCAACTGTACACTCGACCAAACAAGTCGTCGTCGTCGTTGTTAGCAGCAAAATTCTTTTCATCCATTTCCAATTTACCTACATACTTCCCCTCATCCACATTTATCTTTAACCTTCCACATAAACATCTCCATCTCTACCATAATGCCCCTGTCTGCAACATCATCTTCAAGCGTCTGCAATCTCATCTCCAAGCGTCTGCAATCTCATCTCCAAGCGTAAGCTGCAATTGTTACAAAATATGGGAGAAGCTGACAAGTGGCGATGACTCAGGGTGCGAATCAGTGAGACTATCTCAATCTTCGACCTAGTTTAGACGCTTCTTTCGGTGAAAATGCCTCGAAGTAGTAATCTCAGGGCGTCCAGGTGAGAACTAGTCGTGCACTTGCATTCCTAATTGAGGACCTGATTGAAAGGATTATTAAGGCTTATTATACCATTCTAGCTCGTCGAGCAATCCCTACGGTAGAACAAACGATGTCATCGAGGCAGCATCTATAGGACCAAAAACGACCTTGGTGAGTGCCCGGAAGATGGATATGAACCGTGTAGCTGCAACAATGGGTTAACCTATGGTCATCGTAGCCTCAAATAGCCGTCGTGCGCTGCCGATGTGTATTTTGTCCTTTTACTTAGGGTTTGGACGCACAACTATGGGACCCAATGAAACGCGTTTTCTATGGGGTGGCACTCGCCGCCGGGGGGAAAATCGACCGGATCCTCTTCAGGCCCTTGCTATGGGGCATGATGCCCCTCCTATGGGGCCTGATGAAACGTTCAGTAGCAGATGAGCAACCGCTCTTTCGAACGGTCCATAGATCTCGATCTTATGCATATGAAAAATGTTGAACAACCGTGGACAAAAGACAAAACGGTCTTGTTTCGCGATTTTGCCGCGCCTGTTCACCCGAGACTAATCAGTTTGATTTGAATACGATCTGCACGCACCCCATTCTATGTTACGTCGCGACCCTGTCGCTAATGAGGATTCTGCTTTTCTAATAGCCAAGGAGATTGACCTCTACTCCACCTTAGATGACTGCCGCCACGTGTTGCGATTGCAATTGCATTCTCATCCGTCGTCCCATCTGTCATCGATCCTATTTTTTTCTAAATAGCAAAGGAGATTGACCTCTACTCCACCTTGGATGGCCACCACCACGTGTTGCGATTGCATTCTCATCTGTCGTCCATCCGTTTCAATTGCTTTCTTGTTCACCAATCCTTTCTTCATCATCCATCCATCTATCCATCCATCTGTCAGTTTGAACAACACCAGCTGCTCAACAGTCCTAACGATTGGGACTTGCACGAAGGCGGCCATCTCGCAAATTTTTGTATGGGCGCGAAATCCCCGTTTTTTTTCAACCACTCTCCACATCGCAAACCTGTGCCCTATGGGAATTTTATTCCACCGATCGATCCGTCTCAGTTCGCTCTATCGAAGGGTGCGATGCATGGATGCATAGCTTGAGAAAAACCCATGCGCGATGGTAGAAAACCGCTGATGTTCGGCGGTCACCGCGGCCTGAACCGCGCCTTTCGGCCCTCGCCGCTCGCTAACCCTATGGATTGGACCGTTTGATTTTGAATACAATCTGCATGCAACCCTAACGATTGGAAGTTGCAAAGTCGTTACCACTTCGGATTGGGCGGACAACTATGGGACCCAATGAAACGCGTTTTCTATGGGGTGGCACTCGCCGCCGGGGCGAAAATCGACCGGATCCTCTTCAGGCCGTTGCTATGGGGCATGATGCCCCTCCTATGGGGCCTGATGAAACGTCCAGTAGCAGATGAGCAACCGCTCTTTCGAACGGTCCATAGATCTCGATCTTATGCATATGAAAAATGTTGAACAACCGTGGACGAAAGACTAAACGGTCCTGTTTCGTGATTTTGCCGCGCCTCTTCACCTGAGACTAATCAGTTTGATTTGAATACGATCTGCACGCACCCCATTCTATGTTTCGTCGCGACCCTGTGGCTAATGAGGATTCTGTTTTTCTAATAGCCAAGGAGATTGACCTCTACTCCACCTTGGATGGTCACGTGTTGCCATTGCATTCTCATCCGTCCCATCTGTTTCAATTGCATTCCCAGTCGTCAATCATCCATCCATTCATCCACCCATCCATCTATCCATCCATCCATCCATCCATCCATCCATCCAGCCATTCAAACATTCCCTTTTTTTATCGCCATCAAACCAAGCGAGCAAGGATGCGCGTGTGACACCAACAAGTCACCCGTCCGCCGAATCTGAAAAACAACACCGACCGCATCGGCTCCACCTCGATTCGACCTCGATTTGATCAACACAGCATTTCAAGGGAAGCATAGGATGAGATCCTGGGTTGTGTACAGCGCCCACTGGGGAGACAACTGGTGTGGATGGTGGCATTTATCGGTGAGTTGTACAACAAGCACTCACAGTAGCGTTGGTACTTGTCCCCCTCACTCCTATCACCTGCCAGACAAAAGCCAGGCAAAGCTAGCAGAGATGTGTCACGCAGAGACGACTTGAGACGTATGTGTGACCCCTGCTGGCTGCGTCTGGCTGCGTCTGACTTGACGACTACTCTTGACGCAAGCAAGCAACGTTTGGATGCGTGTGGATGAGACGGCAAGGAGGAGGTATGGTACACGGCGGAGGGCAGGGCGGTGGATGCTGGAGATATAGTACGCTGTACAGGCTGTGAGTTGCTGGTTCGTTTGTCGCCATTGCTCTGAGTGTTACTCTCGCTGACTGTTGTCGATAGTCAAACAGCCGGAAGGGAAAGGATAACAGAGTGCGGAAGGACGTCAAAAGAGCAGACAGTGTCGAAAGCAGGATGGTGAGAGGGGTGGGCAAGATGGAAAGGAAAGGCTGGCGATGGAGAATATAGGGTGCGGATGGAGAGGAGTTTGCGGTAACGTCCATATTTATCCTCGTGACAAAAGACAATGCTGACGAATCGTAGTCTGTGTATGGTGAGCATGGCTGTTTATCTCTTGACGGTTGTCATAGCGCTAACTACTGTACAGGATGGCTCATTTTCAATGTTCACCCTCGACTGCATCCGACTCGACTGCATCCCACGCCGCATGCCCCATTCGAATTCGCTTTCCTCACTAGCGACTCTACACTCGACACTCGGCTATCCCTCAACGCCCGACGCATTTGCTCGGCTACTCCTCAGCATCGATACTCCTCAACATCCGACTCATCACACCCAACTCGTTCACTCTCACTCGGCTACCCCTCCACGCTGGCTCAACTACATGACAGATGAAAGGGAGGATATGCAGGACAGGTGGCAGAGTACACGGTGGGAGGGTGGGACAGGTGGGAGAATATGCAGCAGGAGAGGGTGGGACAGGTGGGAGAATACACGGTGGGAGAATACACGGCGGGAGAGGGTGGGATATGGGTGAGTTTGTTTCTTTCACATGGTGGTGGTCGTTGTATAGTACAAGCTATGCATTGCATGTCGGCCCACACCATTGAGCGAGTGAAGTGTGTTAGTGTGTTATGTCTGAACATTGGCAGCTGGTGAACATTGGGTGAAGGGTGAATAAAGTGGTGCACGCAAGAGACAAGCGAGAGCACTAACAAGGCAGGGAATGATCGATAATATTGGGAGGGAGAAACAGGTCAGTCATAGTCGAGCAAGAGGGGATAAAAACGTACTTACGAAGAGGCCGATAACATACAGCGAGAGAGAAGAGACTAACTTTGTCCAACTGGTTGTAGTGACGGCATTCGAGTAACAGCAGGCCTGCTCTTAAGACATCGGCTGTAATGTATATTAGCAAATAGCGTGAACAATGAGAGGGAATCGGACTTGCCAGATTAGCGGGAACGCTCTCTACCGCTTGCAAGGCTGTTTTATGTCGAAGGAGGAGAGGGTTAGGGGGTTAGGGGGTTAGGGGTTAGGGGTTAGGGGGTTAGGGGGTTAGGGGGTTAGGGGGTTAGGGGGTTAGGGGGTTAGGGGGTTAGGGGGTTAGGGGGTTAGGGGGTTAGGGGGTTA